>NW_010227469.1:75861-108045 GCF_000690775.1 Eurypyga helias | reverse complement strand
TCCTCAACATGCTTTGAGATGGCAAAGATGGCATCTTCCTTCATTGGTTCCCATGTCAGGATGTTACTATCAATGCACTCCAGAAAGAATCCTCCTGGATTGCCTGTGCTCTTCCGTATTGCCCCTCCAGCACAGACAGGGGTGTTTAAAGTCCCCCACAAGGACCTCAGCCTGTGAACAAAGCTTCTTCCAGATGTTTGAAGGCCATTCTCCTGATCAGAGAGTCCATAGCAACACCCACTATATCATCCATGTTGGTACGCCTGCTAATTCTGACCCATAACTACTCAGATAACTCATCATCCATCCAAAGCAGAGGTCCAGGTGTTCCTGCTAGCTTCTCACATAAGGATAACTCCCTCTCCTCACTGTCCTGGCTTTTCCTTCCTAAAGAGCCTGTATTCATCCATGGCAACACATCAGTTCCACCATGTCTCTGTGATGCCACTGAGACTGTAGCCCTACAAACACAGGTGGACCTTGTTTCCCATGCTGCAAGCATTAGTGTACAGGCACTCCAGAGAGTACCCAGTTGTGCTGATTTCCCAATAAAAGTATTAAAGTATCCTCCATCACACTGTCTTCTCACCACTCCCTTACTTGTGTGCATACACCTGAGATGGGCCCACTTCATCCCTATTTTGTCGACTAGAAGGTCTCTCATCATCTGGTGGATTGACATCTGTCTTTCCTATATTTCCTAGTTTAAGGCTTTCCTTACTAGTACAGCCAGCCTGTTGGCAAACATAGGTTTGCCCCACTTAGTCAGGTGTATCCCTTCTCTTCATAGCAGTCCTTGGTCTTGACAGAGGGTCCCGTAACTGAGGAAGTGCATCATACTTCTTTCCCATGAAAGAGGTTTCCCTCCACATTCAATCAATCCACAACATATACACATTTCTTGGGGAAATAACAAATATTATTTCCACCTAAAGAGGGAGGAAATTATTTTTGCAGAAACCCCTGTCTCCAAAAAATTGTATGTGGAGCACTGTCATCAAATTTTGACAGTTGCTGAGTTATTGATTTAACTTCATTTTGACTCATTCCATCTCTACTATGACTATTCTTTCCCAGAACCTGACCCTTGACTTAAGAAATATGAAGCTTTAAATTTAATGGTTAAATGGGTTCTTCAACATTTATGGAAAGTAAGCTCAAGAAATCCAGGTACCTGAAGAGCTGGAGAAAATTAATATATAAAATACAAGCAAAAGCTACAGATTTTCTTTAATATATCCTGGTTTTGGAGTACTCATACATTTGACCACCAAGTACTTCAGAATAAAAATTCTCATGTAATATTTCCAAACCATCCCAGAGATCTACAATTGTACTTCTTACTTTCAGAGATGTTATGCAGTCTTATTGATTTTCAATAAAATTTAAATTCTTAAATAACTCTCAAAAAATGGGGTTAAGATACTTTTGCAAGTCTTATCTTTTAATGTTAGAAGGGGCAAAGGACTTGAGTCATTCAGCAGTCCTAAGTCTAACTAAAAATATATTATTCAGATAATTTCACAACAAGCAAGTTTGGACCTTGAAATTAATAGGCCAAAGCTGGACAGTGACCAAACAACCAACCTAGAATTGCAATTTAACAGTTCCTTACTCTCACAGCAAAGAAATCACCTAATTCTGTATTTCAGTGAATATCCATTTGACTCTCAGGACTCTTCCTCATTACATCTGTCCCCCAATGTTATTGCACCTGTGGACCAAGATCCATTTTTACAAATGCCAAGACAATTAATTTCTTTTTTCTAGGATTGCCTTTCATAAATCAGAAGTCATTCGAATTATAGACATAATAAAAGGGATGGGGGGAGGGAAATCCCTTAGCAAGCAATTTTGCTGCCAAAGTTTTAATATCAGTTGAGTTGAAAGCCAATCCTAATTTAGAGACACTATGTCCTTAAATTAAGTTGCTCAGCACCAGGTAAAATAGTGTACAGCCTGAACCAGTAACCAATCTGCCACTACCAGCCATTCCTGTACAAAAAGCCAGACCACTACATGCATTTTAAAAGGAATCACTTGACAAGAATTTTGTGATTCACAACATTAAAGGCCTTATTAAGGTCCATAAATAGTACCAGTAATTTTTTAAAAACCCTTCCTCTGTTGCAGCAAGAAAAATATGTCATTATGAACTTTAGTAATGTCAGCAACAGCATTGTGTGCTGAATAGGAGCCTGATTGGAGAATGTTCTAAGGAGAAAACCAGGTTGATTTAATCTTTCTATGCCAGGTGTTGGATTTTTTTTAGCACAATATACACAGTGGGTAACTGACACAATGAAATCTCCAGCTTCAAGGAGTTCAATACATTTCAAGTTGTTTTCATGTCAAAGGGCTGAATTTATATAAGCTGTGTTGGCTAGAAATTGTGAAGTCAGAATTGTATTTTGAGCCCACTGGAAATTTCTAAATGGATTTCTTTTTAATTGAACGGCACTTCATTGCAATGGGATAGTCACAAAACTTCATGAAGTAGAATGGGTTTTTTTCCCTTACACTTCCTATAGCGTGCTCCTGTAAACAATATTGTAGCCTGTGTATCTGTCTTAAGAACACTAATTGGGTAGGATTGTTTGTCTGGAAATTTTTATGCATAATATGGAGCCCTCTGGCTCCTACCAGCACCCACCTCCATTGTGCTAAGCACCATGCAAACCACTCAACCTCCAAGCTGCAGAGCTTACATTTAGAGCCCACAGCAATAACCATCGGTGGGAAAGAGGGAAACAAACAGACAAGCAAAACAACTTGGTTTTGTTTAGATGATCCACCAGAATCAGAAACAAAGCCAAAACTTCATGCTTCCTAGTCAACATGCCTTCTCTCTGACCAGGGGAAGCCAATCCCCAAAGATTATTTTTGCCTGTATTTCTTAGTTTAAGGACTAAAAAGAAAAATTACTAAGCCTTGTTAGTGACAAGTTTCTTCCTCCATCCTTCCTTCCCTTTTCTCCAAAAGGTACTTCACATATTGCCAGATTTATCTTGTGTGACACTGCCACAGTAGCTCTGCCAGGTTATATAGGAGAAAAAATCCTGACAGCTGCAAAAACAAGGCTATGCTGTCCAACCATGTCCAAGATAAATCCAGAAAGAGAACTGGATAGGATTTCCTGGAAAGAAATAATCACACACATGCTGGATAACACATGTGCAGCACAGTACAATGCATTAGATGCTGCAGAAATCCTGCAGCCCAAATATAGGTGATTTGCACATCTGGAAATCCACCACAGACAGCTATAACACTCAGATTCTATTATCTGGCACTTCAGGTTGGAAGAAGTTGGAATAGCCAGAGATATGATAACCCTAAATAAGGTTATAGATCATCGTATTTTTCTCTGACAACTAGTCTTCAGTTTTATGGGATTAAATTACTATGAAATACTATATTCACAGCAGAACTCTATAGAGACTTCAATATAGAGAAATACTATAGATTAATAGCTAGAGATAGTTTATTAATGCTAACAATATACTTTGGGGTTTTTCTTTTTGTATATGCTTTTCTAAGAAGATGTTTCTCAACTTCTGTTGTTAAAATAGCAAAAATATTGCACAAGGAGCGTATTTGAAATTCTTGCTTAACATTTAATTTCTGCTTAACAGTGCAGAAATGTTCAACATAATTAGGTGACAATTAGAAACCATGCCTTCTCTGAAGTGGCTTGTGGACCAGCTACCTTTTTGTTCCACAAAGTGCTATCAGAAAATCACTGTGACCACAGGTCCCAAAGCCAAGGGCTGGCTAACTCTCACACTCAAACATCTAAACAAAAAAACATTTGTGACATTTAGTTTGTTTTCAGTGATCTTTGCCTCTGGAACTGCTTCCTAACAGCTGTGATACTTTCTCTTCTTCAAATGAAAACTGAGTTTTCAAGGACATGATGATGATGAAGCACTGAAGCCAGGGATAAAACCCAAAATTTGGATTTTCCACTTGTCGCAGGAATGAAAGCAGGACATAGGTTTTCCATCAAAAAACCCATCTCAACTGATTTTTGAAGAGGTGAACTCCATTGTTTCATCCTCTCATTTTAAAACTTGAAATTTAAGCAGCTGGTGATTCTGACTGACCCCTGAACTGTCATCAAGAAAAAAATTCATCTTCGGTCCTGATGTGGTCTTTTACCTGCCCTCCTTTACTCCTGCACAGATAATGTTCTAGGGCAGCTGGAGGATGGCTTGTTTTCAACAGAAAACTCTCAACTTTCTAAGGTAGAAAACGTCCATCTGCTTCCCTGAAAAATATAAGCTGCTTTATTGTTGTTTTTGTCAGTACTGGAGAGATGACACATCTAAGTGAGAATGGATTGGGTAATTTGCTGGGTCACAGAACAAAGTTACCAATTTGTTGCTGAGCCCCTGAGGGATACTCAAGATACTCAAGAGATCTCAGCTGGATATTCAGGTATTGACTTTAATAGATCAGCATTGAATAATGTTTGCCAAAAATCAGCAAATCTGGTGGGAAAATACCAAGAACATTCTAGATTTTGTTGGTCTTTTTTTTTTGTTGGTTGGTTGGTTGAAGGATATTTTTGGTGTTGTGAGTTGGTTGTTTTGGGGTTTTTTTAGTCCCCCTTTAGTATACACCTGCAGCAATACCTGAAAACTTTGTATCAAGACAAAGAACAGAAGCTCAAGACAACTTGGATTAAAATAACCAGTGTTTATACTACAAAAGAACACCCAGGGGACCTTGGGGCTATGAAAGTCTTGAACAGCTATGCAAAGGTACGTAACTACTGACACAAAATAAAACACACCATTAGTTGAATGACTTACTAGAAATGTAGAGCTTTTACAGGAACCTGGCAATCTTCTCGCCAAAAATTAAGCTATTTTTCTTCATACAATTCCAAATGTTTTTTTAAAAGAATGGCATAAATGGTAATGATGGGAAGTTTTTTTCTTGCTGTTAGTCTCATTTTATTTAAGGAAGAATTTGCTATGAAGGAAACTCCAGTGGATTATATTTTCTTTCCAGGCCTTTTTTTGCAAACTAGATGATTAAATAGTAAAATATCACTCTCAGATTAAAAGAGTATTCAAATATAATTTAGGTATGCAGATATAGACTACCGATGCTTTAAAAAGACACACGAACAAAGACATTTACTTTTAAATACTCACATTTTAAATAACTGAAATTAGAAGAGAATATTAAATTAATAATTAAATCACAAAATTTGCATCCTGTGGAAGCAGCACAGTTACGGTTACACCCATTCCCATACATGGAGCAAGTCACAAGCATCTGCACTTGCTTGTGTGCATGAACACACTCAGACTCACTGCTGTACAGGCAGGGTGTATTGCAGGTTAAACCCAAGAGAGTTGGCACACCTTCACCGACTGTGCCTGCCAAAGATCTCGCAGCACAGCACAAATAGAGATTTGTCTGCTGTCCAAGACAACAAGGAGCAACACATCTGTGGTCAATATAGCATGAAACTCAAACTAATAATGCCTAGTGGGTAAAATGCATGCTGTTACGGATTGCTTCTCAGGCAGAGATAAACTTGTAGGTTTTGCCTGTTCATTCAGAGAGCAGATTGGCCCCAAGTCAGATGCACGCAAGATCAAAATCCAGATACGACAAATTTTCTAACTGATTTTATACCATCATAAAACCACAGTTTGTCAAGTGCTAACATTTCACTTAAACACTTTGGAAGGGCTGGAAATCTGACTGTTTTGTAACTGTTTATTTACCTGGCTCCTCAGCAGTAAGGAGCTGGATTACAGGATTTATAGTTTTCAGAGCCACCTGAGTTCCCAGCTTCCTGACTTCAGCCTGTGACACCCAGGCCAGCCTCCCACTCACCAGGGGACCCCGGGAGCTTACGAAGCTGCCGAACAAAACCAATATCATCCTTTTAGTTTCACTAGCAACCCCTACTGATTAACAGCAGCAAAACTGTCAACCCCTGTCAGCTTCACACAGCAGCAGTCAGGGATCCTGGGGAGCACACCGAGTTTCATAAGAAAACATTATGATATTTTAATTGCATGTTCTGGGGGAGGGGGACAGGTTTTTATCTCCGTTTAGAATTGTCACTGCTTTGGGATGAAAACTGGTGAATAAAAATTTGGTTTCCAACTCTGCCAGAAGGAAGTGAATCACTCCTATTTGGATACCTCAGGATTTCTGTTAAACTACACTGCTGTTTTCCTGTAGATGACTAGTCTGAAGGGACTAACTCCAGCATAGGGGTAAACTGTGATCCTTTCTCTCTGAGTGTGCCCTTCCTACCAGGAAAGAGGAAGTAGCTACGAGATATAAATCCATACCTATAATCAGGGTTTCACCAATATAAACATTTCAGTAAGAGGAGGAAGCCTCATTCACTAAACAAACTTTTCATAGAAACAGAGATTACATACAATCTGATAAAGTCTAAAATTCTTTATCAAATGGGTAATTTAGTCTCTGTGTTGGGTGAGAGTAGGGGATCCAGCTGTAGCTCATCACAAAATCATTCCCATCCACCGCACGAGAATGCACACAGTCCTGTGGCAGCAGGACAACACCTTACCGCATCTTTGCTCAACAGCTAACTTTACACAGCCTTGATCTTGACTGGAATTTGCAGTATGAACAGGTATCATATTCTTAAGAAAGGTCACAAATCATAGTAATTCAGTAATCTAGATATGCATGTGAGGAAAGTTTGCATTGTTGTTATAACCTTAAGTTTTCTGCAGGACTGGAAAACACATTCTGGAACCATTACGGGAGAAAAGAATTAAAACCCAATTTTTACCATAGTTGTCTCTGCGTATGAATAACATCTGTGTCTTTCAAGAAACACAGGGTGACTTGAGACTGCTCTGAAGCAATGCCTTAACACTGCATGTTGGCCTGCTCACTGGTACATTCAGAATCTGATGTAACACAAGAGGGGCCCCATGGAAAAACAGGCAAAAAAAGTAAAGACTAGTTTAAGACTAGCTATCCCACAGTTAATGTAGACATGGCTAAAGGGTTGTTTTGCACAGTGCCCAGACTTGACTGTCACGGTCAAATGCCTCGAGCCCTCTGGTATTGAACTGGGGAAAAAGACAGCAAGGTCTGTTCCCAACAGTTGGAACAAATTGAAACCTCAATTGAGTTAATCATGGATTAAAAGCTACTGTATCCCACACCTGCTAAGGGTCATCTGCAAGGTAATCTCATGTCTCTAGTTCTCACTCCACCAGCTTCCTTGCAATCCCTACAAACCCACAGGGATCATCTTCCAGAGACCTCCAAGTTGCCCAGTATCACACGTTAAGTGCATGTAACACACTCACTTTACCTGACTTTTTCTGGGGCAATCAGCTTCAGCTGTAAGAGACATCAGCCTGAGACATGTAAGCATTAAGTCTTTGCCAGTTCTCTCGAAACCAATGTATGACAATATATGCAAGCTCTCTGCGGAAGGGTACAATAGTTTTAGGTAACATGCATAAGAATTGCACATTTTGCTCCACGGAATTTGGCAGTGACGCCAAGAAGCTGCTGCTTTCAAGGGCCCAAGCCACAGCTGAGCCTGTTCCAGAGCACTGTCCCCTCCGTGGTTTGGCAAAGCCCAGCAGCCACCGCTAGCCCCAGCTCTGTGATAACATGATTTCCATCCATTTTGACAACATAGTGTCTCTGCTGACATTGCTTATGCTACATTCAGTATTGACAATCTCTTGTTTTGTTTTTCCTAAATTAACTGTAAACAAACCTAAATTATTTGTGACAGCTGGCCTGGGACACTAGCTTAGCTGCTGCACAGGTGAAGATCTACTTGTCCACCTTTCAAATTCTTCCCTCTGATGAAAGATCATGTTTTGATGCAGTACCTCAGGAAGACAGCAAAGAAGCATTTTCCAGAAAGATATTTTTCTTTGTTGTTGAATGAGCTGTTACAACTGACCCACAAAGAATTTTAATACTTTTGGTTATAATCCTTATTAGAATTCTTTCTTAAAGAAAGGATGAAAAAGGTACTATAGCCACCTGTCTTTAAGGTTTAAGGCTGCACGGATTTATTCCCCTCTCCCTTTCTTGTTTTCTCTCACTTTGAAAATATAAATATAATCATAACTACATCTGTTTGCTGCACTGGCAACTCTCAAAATTTCACTAAAAAAAAGAGTTATGTCTATCTATGTATCTATGGCAAATAGCATCTTGTAAGACATTTCAACAGTAATGTTTAATACAGTTTAACAAACACAAGTCAAAGATCAAGTGGTTAACAGGGAAATGATAAATAATTTGTAACCTCATTTCACTCTGAGACACTTTTACCTACCCTTTCAAGTCATGCATGGCACACTGACAGCTCCTTAGAGGAATAAAAGCATAATGCTACCCTTTTCGTTCAGTCTACTGTGAGATAAACAAACCACCACAAACAGTTCTCATGAATGATTTTTCCAGGAAAAAAAACCCCAACAACAAAAAAACAACCAAGACCAGAACTCCTCACTTATAAACCAAGCACAACCTAAAAAAAAAAAAAAAAAATCCCAAAAAAAACACCAAAAAAAACCCCCACAGAAATGAAAAAGTTTCCAAGCTTTATCACTAGGGCAGAGAAAGTAGAGGGATGCCTGAAAGGCCTTCCTTTACAGGTTATTTTTTTGATATTTTATCCCCCTAATTATGTGCTGGTCAATCTATCAGCTGCCAAAGGGAATTAGTCCTTTTACAGAAACATGTAAAGAATACGCTTTTTAGTTACAGGAACTCTTTCATTCCAGACTTCTCTGGAACATGGCCTGCTCATAATATGGAATATTATATGTTATATATAGCAACAAGATACAACAATGTATAACACAACAATATATAAATATAACGACATCATATGTTATTAAGACTTTGTGTCACTGGAACCTTAGCTCTGCTGAGATCCCAGGCCACTTCATACTATCAGAAATGGACAGTTTTCTAGTACACACAGTTACTGAACACTAACAAAACTAGATCTCCCAGGCTACATTCAAAGGGAATTAGGGATTGTTCCCAACTTTTACAGAAAAGAAGACTAGAATAAGAAACAACCAAAGCTTTCTTAGCCAACACAGAATAACTAACAGATACATTCACAGAGATACAATTCTGTCCAAGACTTTAGAAACAGGTGCCTACTGAAAAGTTTCTACATCCATATTTAGGAACCTACTCAGGAACACCACTGTCAGAAAAATTAAATGCTCTGCAATACAGCTGAAATAAAAGCCTTTAGTGTTGCAATAGCATCCCCCCAAATAAACTCAGTACAGACCATTGAAAGATGCCGGACTGGATTTTGTGGTCTAATTTTAGGGTCCCAGAATTAAAAATGGAGCAGTGACAATCATCAAGCCATACTGTCACCTAAAACTGCTTCACTTAGTGTTTCAATTAATTCTGTAGCTTTCTTCACAGATTAAAAAATGTAAAAACAAAAGTCTAATTCTTTCTCATAGATAGTCCAAGAATTAACAGTATATCAGATTTTGAAAAAAAAAGTACTTTCTGAATTTCTAGCAGCAATAAGCAATCACTGAAAGGTTCAAACTTACTGTTTTCCAAATATCATTTGCTTCTGCTTGGATTGCAAAAAACACTGAGAACAAACAAAGCAAGATCAAAGACAGGGTCCACATTGCAGAAAATCTTGAAATAGCAACAGAAATCTCAGAAGCAAGAAACAAAAGTCAAACAATAGAAAGCAACAAGGAGCTAACTTGGAACACGTCTACAAATGAGGCTTTTTGCATATCAGCACAAATATCTTCCTTCTAGTTTTTCCCCCAGTAACATTATTCCAGTCCAGGCTAAAATGAGCCTGGATCCAGGGCTGCTCGCACCAGGTGTGTCAAAAAACCAGAGGAGAGAAAAAAAAAAAAGAAAATTGTTTTGATGGTACTGTCATCAGGAGTCTTATCACTATAAATATACTCCTTTGTTCATTTTTATATCAGACATTAATTCAGTTGTTACCATTCAGGAGAAAACACTGTAAAATTAGCTCCCTTCTCTTCTCCCTGCCCCAGTTTACTGGTGATCTCTGCGGGCCCACAGCAGGAACAGGTTGCTTTGTGAAGTTCTGTGGAGAATTAGAAGGACAGCCCAGTTACCGTTCAGCCAGCAGGTTCCCAAGAGAGAGCCATAAAGCGAGGCAGTGTGCTGCGGGATCAGGGCCCCGTGGGGAGAGCCTCTGTCCGTGACAGGCGGAGGGAACCCCTGCTCCCACAGACCTGCCTGTGCCAGACCCTGGCACTCCCCCACATCTTCCAGGGGATACCTTAAACCTACGTGTTTAGAACTGGAAATGAGGCCAATTAATTTAGACCAAGGTGAATAGGGGTATGTTCACACCAACCACAACCTGGCCATTAGAAATAGGAACTGGTGGGAGACAGGGAGTCACAGAGCAGCTTGGGGTCAATAAAATCCAGCCTTGTAAGTGTGCTGTGAACCTCTCACCTAGGAGAAAAAGACAGCAACTGTAAACACAGGGCTGGGGAGAGGCCCTGGGGATATGTTAGCCAGTAAAATTAAGTTACAGGTGACCCCAGCAAAGCAATTTAGGGTCTCTGCAGTGCTCAGCGCTGGAACACACTCACTGAGCCCAAGCCCGCTATAAGGTCCTCAGAAGGCTTTCTCTGCCTCTGTTCACTTGGAACACAAACACGCTTTGCATTCCAAACACTCCTCAGACCTCACAGCCCAGCATCAGAGGAGCCACTGGAACAGAAGAGGGAGAATACAGGGATTTAATTTCAGCTAAGAAAGAAAATAGTGGTAGTGACTCACACAAATCTTCCCTTTGATTGAATAAAGAATAAGCAAAGAATAAGCAAAGAATAAGCAGCAGTTCAGTAGCTAGAGCCGTGGTCTGCTGATTAAAGTCGTGAGTTTTATTAGTGCCTTGAAGCCCCATCAGCCCTTGTCTGTGCTGATCAGGTTACAGAAAGAGAGAGCTGAGAACCTGTACTGCAGATGCGTAGGAAATGCTTAGCAACATAGAAGGCAAAGGGTTAAATGCACAGGTAAAGCACACAGAAATTTAAAGACTTTGTCCCAGTAGGCTGATACACACACCCCAGACACCTTCAGACTCTTCTGCAGCCAAATGTCAAATGGTCACCTTTGGTTTTTTCTTTTTTTAGTTAGAGATGAAAGACAATTGACATACACATAAAGTGACATCTTCAAAGCTCTATTTAATTTTCTATGTCTGAACAGTTTCATGGCCCACTTTTTAATTGCTGCATATGATGGCGGTGGGAAGGTAGGTGAAAAATGCTGTTTTACAAGACAGTGAAGTCTGTTCTGTTCATGTTGCTTTGCTATTTATTTCCACAGTGGAAGACCATAATTTGTGGCACTCCGCCCTGCCATGTGCAGTCAGAGTAATTTTCTTTAACAGAGAACTCTTAAGAGAACAGAGGCTCATCTTGCATTTTAAAATACTTCATTCGCTGCTGTTTCCTTAGGTACCCTTGGAAGGCTGGAAACTTGAAACATAGCCACAGCTGGGGCTTAATCCTGCCCCACAGAACAATAAGACAAACGCCTCAGACTACACTGGATATTGCTTAAATTAAGAAGAACCTGGCCACTGATTTCTTGTATGCTCTATTACAGACTACAGCTAACAATTTGATTTTGCAGAGGCCAGTGCAAATTGGCCTGGGTGGACTTTCAAGACATTACAAGCAGGAAGGAAAGAGTAAAGAAATTAATATTTTAAGAGAATGACTAACCATTATCTTTCACAAAACCAAAACGTAAATTTAGGTGCCTGAAAATGGATGCACAGGGCAAGGTTTCCCAAAGCACAGGAACGATCTAGGAACACAAGTCCCACAAGTCAGCTTGCATCTAATGCGCGCAGGGACTGCTGGCCATGCAGACAAGTTGAACTAGCTTTAAACTAGATACCTAGACATGCTCTGGGGACCAGGCTATGGCAGCAATTTCAGCGGTCACTTTTTCTACAGGCAATGACCACAGACACTTCTGCTGACTTGTGTTTTACTATTTGACAACAGGATACATAGGGGTCCTTTTCTTTCCCTTTTGTTCCCCCCAAGAGATGGATATTGCCTCCGAGCGACCTGGGTTCAGCTATGTGCAGGGAGTTCTAGGCAGACTTCAGCAGTCCAAACTGCTTTTTCACAGCCTTCAGGAACGGGGCAGCAGTCCTCTTTCAAAGGCTTTTTTATTTTTTATGGCAAACTATATACACATGTAAGTTTCTTATCAAATGTGTCTCATTGTAGTCTAGAAAATATGCCTGGGGCCAGCCTCAGAATAAGATTTAAGGTTCTAAAGCAAGACTTACTTGGAGAACTGATACATTCTATCAAAATTGCAACTCTGGATAAACAAAGGACCCTGCTCAGCTCTCCCTTGATTATCCGCACTATACCATGAAGTGTCAAGCTTGCATTTTATACAAAGTACACATAAGATAAAATAGTTACTCTTTTGAGTGAGCAGAATACCAGCATTTCCAGGCAAATATCCGATTAGGACATAAGGCACCTCCTCCCTTTGTTCTACTCGGTCTCATGGATCTCTTCACATTGCTCTAGGGGTTGAAAAGAAAGAACTGGAGAGTACCATTCTCAGCAACACAGGTAGCTTTCAGCTTTTCTCACACAGGGGAGGAAACCAAATGAACATCTTTCACACCCTGACAAGATACCCAAAGTGTGTCTGCAGGAAACAGTGGTCAGCACCTACCCCACATTTGTCACATTTTAAAAGAAAGGCAGACAGAGGTACTTCCTTACATGCATTTTCCTACTGTCTTCCTCTCGAGCAGCTCTTCATCCAGCATACTCCTTTTATACAGGGGGGCTGAGGTGTGGTAATAGAGGTGCCATTCTGGCACAGTGCAAAATGAGTCTATACATGCCTCACTCATAGCTGTACATCCTCTGTGCCTATTGCCTACAAGGCAATCTCTTCCCTAAGCATTCGCCCTTAACATCCTCATTTCCCTCTACTTTCTATTACCTTGCATTTTCAGTCTCCCCTCAGAGCAGGAGAAAGGACCCACACTCCTGTATTTCTCTTTCAGAGCTTAACTGCAGGGTAAAGCATAACTGCAGTTCCGCGGCACTGCAGGGGGAGAACAACAAGAACAAATGAAAATAAGAGCGGGGAGTAAGAGGAAATCCCTTAATCTGGTTTAGCTTGTTTCGTCTTTTCTCCTGCTGCCCGTGAAGCAAGCAATCACCATAGGGGGTGAAAAAAAAAAATAGTTCAATAATTCCAGTTTATTCCTGGGACAGAGAATGAGTCCTCAAGCTATTTCTTGTCAACTGGGTGCCATTACACCACTGCCAGCCAACCTGTGACTAATTTTAGGAAACGCAGGTGCAGCAATCATCAGCCAGCAGGCACCAGGGCAAGATGGGCTCACTGCTCTAGAAGAACCCTGTAGAAAAAAAATGTCCATCATTTCAGGCAGCAAGATGGTGGAAAAACAGACTGAAAAAAGTTCACAGTCACCTTTCTCATACCTGGCCAGGTCCTGATCTCTAGGGAGACTGTGCTCACCTTCCTCTCACCTTTATTTCAAGAGTCAGAATGTTTACTTGAACTAAGGTTATGATATAGAGACTATAACCTGGTCAATCAGCTTAATCCCTGACCCTGGAGCTGGGGCATTTTGTGTGCATATGCATATCACCCATTAAAAGCCAAGCTGAAAATAATGGCCCTTAAGAGTACAAGACCCTCTCTTTCTGCAAAAGAAAACTGAAACCAACCCAAGTCCTCTTTCTTGAAATATTTAGACACATGTATACCTGCCTCTGAGATCCTCCTTTGGCGCTAGTGAACTTTTATGACAATGTAGGGAGGACTCTTCAGTTCCAGTTTTAGGTAACAGTTTCACCTACTGATGTTTGCAGTATAATTTCTCCCAGGACCTTTAATGTTTTTGCTGTTCTCCTGTTACATGAGAGATGTTGCTCACCCTGCCACAATCCCTTGCAAAACATCTATTGCTTACGCTGGATTAGTAGCATATCCCAGGAAAGTATTTCCAGTACTGATCCCAGTATCAGCATTAAGAAACATATTCTTCTAGGGCACAGAAATGGGATTCCTTTCACCCATCTCCTGATTCTTTAACTCATTGGCATTTGCACTATTGGAGTTTTTTTCTATAGCTTTGAGGGTAGAATGTCTTTTGTTACTGTTCTTAAAGCTGCAGTTCTCACAATCACACATTTCCAGATTCTGAGGTTTTAAGAAAAATGTTATTGGGGTACTAAGAGACTGAGGATAAAACCTGCCTCCATCTTCTTTGTGTTTCCTCCAGTGTCACCACTGTGGTTTTGGTATTTGTAGTTAACTTGAACCAGAACTACAAAATCATGAGGAAACAGCCACCAATACAATGCAGAGGGTCTGATTATCTTGACAATAATAAAATTGAGAAAGAACAGTTATGATTATCTATACCTATTGTAACAATTTTACATTCAATTACATTATATTCCCTGGGCATTAATTTAGCTTTTCAATAGTTTCTCAAGTACCTCCATGTGCAGAAAATCTGCATGTAGAGAAAACCATGTGTGTGTGTACATATGTGTGTGTATACACACAACCAACCAGACTAGTTTATCAAACATCAATGTTATAAAACTTCTTAAAATCACAGCAGAAGCCTGTCAGTCAAATAGCTGGAAAAGACAGATTTTTATGTTTCCCCCTCACTAAATATGAATACATTACTTTGAGACAAAAATAATAATGCCTTTCTTGGTTCATGTTTTATGCAAAAATCAGTTTTGGTAGATGAGACAGTTTTATCTAAGAAGTAGATTTAGTGAAGTAACTAAATTATCTTCCTAGCTTCTAGACTTACATAACCTTGTGCAAATCACTTAACCTCTCTATATCTCCCTTAAAATACCAGAAGAGAAAAACCAATATCTGCGTTTAGAAGACTTTCAGAAAGCCTCAAGTAGAAAGGCTACATATATATTTATTTAAGGGTCAGTTTGATGTCACTGGTATTAACAGGGCACAGTCATGTGTGGACTCTGGAAACCGCTGTTGTGCACTGCTTCTCAGTTGGCTACTTCCATTACGTCTGTGCCTGAGTAACCAATCATGTGATTGCTTTTCGTGTAGCATCCAGCAATGTTTTAAATCAGGCCAGAGGACTTTGCATTGAAGTGGATTAGGAGAGCCCACATTACAGTAGCTCTGATTCAGGGACAATAGCAAGGAGGCAACAATCAAGACAGCCGTTACTCAAGTTATCATGGGGTTATGCCCTTGGATCAGATATAAAATACAACACACTACTAGCAAGAAAGCGTTTTTTGTTTTTCAATGTCAGTGTTCATGAATACTTAATAAGAAAGACTGTGCATCTCTTTTTACACCATTAAGCAAGGATTAATGTTTTTTATGTATATTCATATCCACTGGGAGCGGGAAAAAGATTCTCTTCCATTAACATGAGCTTTTCCAGTATGTTTTCACACCATTTGGGGATTTTTTTTTCCAAAGCACTCTGACTTTATCGCTGGCTTGACTGAAACACACCCTTGCAGTGAGCTTTTTAACATAAGAAGTTGAATATTTCTGAATCCTTTCTAACCTGTGCCCTTTACACCCACACGTGAAGACGAAGCAACAGCAATAGCTACAGTACAGCAGAATCCTTCCCTCACCCAAGCTCCTCTGTTTATTGAAACAGAAACTGAACGTCTGCTGCCATTCCTTTTCCCCAGCTGACTTCTTGTCAGACTGCTGATGGTACACGCTCAGGACTGAATCTGACCATTCACTTCCATGGAGCTGAATCCCCCTCTCCATTTCAGTGAGTTACTAGGAGGAGAAAATGGTGTAGTATGCAATAAATACAAATATAAAAAGGTATCCAGGGCAGGGAACATCTTTTTGTTTCAAGACTGTACAGTATTTTGCAGAGTAGGGCTGGGAACACCATAAAACTACACACTAGTAATATCTGAAACAAAGCTATACAGGTAGCCGTAAGACAAAGAATAAGCTTTCAGAATCTTTTACTTCTCTGTCAGAATATACGAGTTACAATACACAACATCAGCCTGAACTTTAAGAAAGGGTAACTAGTTTAATTACGCTGGTGTTTTTTAATCTTTCTGAAGAACAATATACACAATTACTTTCATGACTACAGAACACAATATTATTTCTCTCACCTACTACAATATATCAAAGTCAAGGACAGCATAAGACAAAAGTTCAACTTTCCTTAACCCTCTTCTTTTAAAGCTTCTAAAACTTATTGTTAACAGTTCTGATGTTGACATTTTAGTATCAAATCATACAGAAAAATTGCATTGTAAAAATTTTCACTTTGGCACTGTGTGCATTGTTCTCTTTCATGGTTTCCTGTTAGAGAGTAAAAAGCAGTTGCTACCTCCTTCACAGAATGGGATAATGCCTTTCTATGTCAACTCCTCTCTAAATATTTTACACTGTAGGGGTAAAAAAACAAATGCTTGACATGCTGGACATACGGTAGTTACCTGTGGCAAGTGCTGCATTGGTTCTGTACCTGGAATACAACTCAAAAGCCAGCTGTTTCAGGCAGCTTTCAGTTTCAGATGATTCTGGTTCCAAATAACTAGGTCCTGGTTTGCCACTATGGCCAACAAGTGGAAATCTACCCCAGCTCAGTAACTGTAGGTGCTCCCCGTCCCTGAAAAATCAAGTAATCTTCTGTCAAGTTCACACACAACCCACAGTGGCAGAAATTAACATGAGAGAACATTCTCTTGTTTTTTTGGGGGTGGATGTTTTTCTTTGAACAACCTCCCCACTTTTGCAAAAATATTTCATCTAAGTATTTTTTTAAACTTCAGAGGATTAAAATATATTTTTTCCTCCCCTCTGTAGTCAGAGGAATAAAACCAATATCTTCACCCCTGTAAGATTTATCAAAACTATCCGCTACACCTTCTTTCATGTTTACCCTTAGATGAAAAACAGCCAGTAAGAGAGTTTGAGAGATTTAGTGCCAGAATGCTGAGCCTTTGCGAAAGAAGAGGATGGAGTCACAGTACTCACAAGGTCTGTGTGTCCTGCTAGGTACTTGTGACAGAAGGCAGCACTGCCTGAGCTTGTAGTGGCCACTACATCCCCCGCAGGAGCAGCAGCACAGCAAGACATCTAGGAGTATGACTGAGCAAGAATTGATTTAGCCAAATGGAAAGCCAGCAGAAAAAAAATAATATTGTTCCAGTTTTGATATCTATGATTCATAGGAGGCGTACAATAGGGCAGGGGAAAGGATATTGAGTGAAATGGAAAACATCCATTTGCAGTCAAAGTGAAAAGTTTAGATGTGAAAGGTGTGTTTTGCTTGGGCATTTTATGACCATTTTCTTATCATTTTTCTCCACATTTTACCTAGGTCAAGCTAAAAGCTATTTTAAAAGAAAAAGTTTAAAAGGACTTAAAAAAAAAAAAATTAACAGGGAAATTAATTAATTCAGCTTTACAGAATGAATCACTATAACATTTCTAATATGTGCATCTTTTCTCCTCACCAAAACTGTTTGATGGTTTTGACCTGATTTCACAAGTGATGTTTCTATGTCTCCCCACAACTCCAGTACTGAGTGCATTTACCCTTTGTCACACTAATTTTGCTGTCATTACCTGGAGGTGAGGATGCCCGCACACCCCAAGGACCTTTGCCTTAGCTTTGGAGGAAGAGCAGTTTCTATGGAAACAGAGACAAGGTCCCAGCCCAGAGGGTCTGAGCAGCACCACAGGTACCCAACCTTATCCATACTCCTGCAGGTCCTGGTGCTGGCTGAGAAGATACACTTGCCATGTTCTTGCACCAGGATTATCAACAGCTAGGTAGGTTTGCAAAGTTCAAAACAGTGAATTCAAGGTCAAGTCTAAAAAAAACTACCACCACACAGATGCATCTCTTTATCCCGAACTCAAAAGCAGCAGCTGGAAAGTCTTAAAATGAAGAGATGACCCAGAGATCTCCCTAGTCTGCACAAATGTTCAGCTGGTATCTCTAAGCTTAAAGAAAGCACTTTGGGTTGTTTTGTTGTTGTTTGACTTTTAGTGAGTTTCTTTCTCTGTGAATTTGTTGTTTGGTTTTGGTTTTTTTCAAAACACATCTGTACTTTATCTGCTTTTCCTCCTCCATAAGAGTTCATGGAGTCCACTCTGGCACACAACTCGGCTTTCCGTTCTGAAACGAAAGCTTTTGTTCTGACTCTGCCATGACTTTTTTCTCCATGCCATGGCCAGTCTCCATCCAGATCCTCTGATGCATCATTGGCAAAGCGTTCAGCTCTGCAGGAGCCATGCCTGTATGTGTGGCCTCTCCTGCACAACAGCTGCTCTACACCATAGCAGCCAGTTGGGCAAACGCACTAGACGCTACTCATTTCTGGGTTTGTCAAAGGTTAATAGAGTCAGAAGCAAGGAACAGACTGGACCAAAGGGGAAACAATGGAAGGTGATATGCTAAGTGTAGCTTAAGCAATAACCAAACTAGAAAACAGACCTGCAGCCATTTGCTTCAGAAATCAAACACACCTCATCCCTAGTCTCTCTAGAGCGAAAAAACAGGGAGAAGGGCATCAAAAATTATCTGTCTCATCAGACCCAATTACTTTCACAAACCCAGGGCCAAAAAACCTGAGAGAATTTAAAGTGGTGACAAAACCCAGAAAACGGTGACAGTTTGCACCCATCGCAAATTTGGTCACAGATTGTTTCTGGTTGGCCGTATCTCTGCCTGCAGAGAAGCCTCTGCTGCAGCATGCACGATGAATGCATATCATCGCAGCGTGGGCTGAAATCCAGTCACTCGGCACTGGACAAGGCAGGGAGAAAAAGAACACTTTCATTTCTTTCATGCTTGTTGGCTTTGAAAATATTTGTATGGAAATAATTATTGTTTTATTTAATAACGCAGCTTCATAATTACAACTTTTAAAACAATGCCCTTACTCTCCAGAGAATCAGAAAAATGTGCATGTGAATCAAACTACATTTATAGAATATCCAAACATATTTCTGAAAAGGCAAGCAGAGCAATATATTTGTGGATTTTTTTTTTCTTAAATGCTTTACACAATGTCAGCAAAAAATCACATATGTACTTTGTGTAACAATAATAATTAGCTCTTATGTAACCTGGCATAGAAACCCTGCATGGCTACTGGCACAGCAAATTAATCAGAGGTCCTTGTGGTCCAGATGAGCTAAAGAAACATCTGGTGATGTAAAGACTGGGGCCAGCTCAGAAATCCCGACATGACTACATCTACAAAATGGGACTCAGCACCTGGTGGGAGGCTGGTGAAAATGTCCTACCTTGTTCTGATCACATACTAAGATAAAAGTAAAAAGGTTCAACTCATTTTCCTTCCTAGCATCTAGGGGATATTCCTGGGGATGTCCCCTGTGTCACTCACCATCCCCATGGGGATGAAGAACGCAGAAGCTGCCACACACTTGCCGCACAGGTTTGCACCTGCTGGTGGAGGAAAGCTGAGAAAGGCACAACAGGAACACTTTACAGTGAGGTGACGTGGAAGTCTAGATGACCATCATGAATTGTTTTTGCCTGACAGTGTAGACTTTGCAGGTACTTGAGGTCCCTCTAATTCCTTCCAGAAAAGGTATTTCTAACTTTACAGAGTGTTTCCTTGCTTTAAGCTGAGAATGATTGTTGCTGATCAGTGCTATGCCATGCCCTTGCACAATACCCAAGACAAAGATGGGCCTAAGACCACCAGCCCCCCTCATACCACAGAGCCTGTGGTAGTTAACCTGTGGATACCCCTCAGTCCCACACTGCTAGAACTGCAGGAGGTCCATGAAAGACTTTGCTCAGTCAGCTAAAATCCAGCAACACTTACCAGCCAAAATGCCTCCCTCAGAACAAGTGTGCTTGCATCACAGCCCATATTTCTTTAGGGCCCATTTGACTTAATGCTGTAACAGATAGGAAAGAGGATTTTCTTTTTCCTCCTGCACTATATTCAAAACCTAGGGCATCAGGGAACACCAGACAGAGATAGAGTTAAATTACCAGGGCCATCTCTGAATCAGAGCTAATAAATCCAGATGGACTCAGATTGCCTCTCTACATAAGTACACAGAGAGCGTGAGCATACTTGGATTGTCTCAGAGTTTTCTACTACTTAGACAACCCAAATCCATTGTTATTCCAGAAGTCAGAGCACTGTCTGCCTATTTAGAGTCTTACGTTAAGCGAAGTTAGCCAAGCAATCAATGTCCCCAGAACTGGACATAGTTTGGAGTCCTATCAGTGCCGAACACTACAGAACTCCTTCATGCACCTGACAGATGATGCTCTCCCATTGGTTTCAACTTGTAACACATTTTTTGCATCTTCCCTCTTCCCCTTACAACCACACTGTCTTTCCTGATCATTAGTTGAAACCATTTTGTCCACATAACATCAGCAACAGTCTTTGCTTTTGGAGAAAGTGTTAACTGATTTGGTGCTTGGTTAGTAAGTCTACATAATCTTTATATAAAAAATAATTCCTATTTTAAAATAAAAAAAATTATTGGAATGCTAAAGAGAATATTGGACATTCCTTCCCTCTGATCCGTGTGATCTATCTTTCTGCCAGAAGCAAGAAAGAAGGGCTACACTGACATTTTTAACTCTTCTCCTTTCTTTTCCCATTCATATCTATAGAGATATTTTTCTCATTTTAAAAAAATAATAAAGAATTGTTTTCATTCTCAGCAATGCTGATGCTGGCAGTAAAATCACATATCAGTGCACCCCTGACTGCTCCCATCTTTTTCTTGGTAAAAAAGGCAGTATACTGAGCTGCAGACTGCTGGAACCATCAGAGCACGGGCACTTGGGCTCACTGATTCAAAGTTAATCTTGGCACTTCATCATATCCCAGCTAGCTGAGCAATGTCAGAGTGTTCAGACCAGCCTGTCTCTCTCCAAGCTTATGACAGAAAGCGAAAGCCACACTGCTCTGTTTCTATATCCACGACAGTAGCAGAGATGTTTTTCGCATGTCAATTTGTATTTTATGACTCCTTAGTTTCAGCACCAGTGCCTATGTATCAAACACCAAAACCCAAAAGTGTGCCTGCGTGCCCACAGTTACTTAGTCTATGACTGAACCAACAAACAACTGCTAGCTTGCTTTTGTGCACCGTGATGTGGTAAGCTTGCCATTTGAAAGCAATTTGGGTATTCAGTGAACCACAGGACAGGGCCTGCCAGCTCATGCATAGCACAGGTAGTGTGTCAAATTATACATTACAACTGCCCGTCGTACCTCTCATTTATAACATCACATCGCATTATGTCAGGTTACGTTGTGTCAAGCCACATCATTTTCTCTAAAGGAAACTCATGTCAGACAGAATTGCAATGATAACTTCCATTCTTTTTATTTCATTTAATATGAACGGCCCATCTGCAATAATGCCAGTAACCTCCCCCTTCCATCTCTGAGGACCTCTCAGAGATTTTTGTTGTCTCTATACAAATGCTAGAATCGAATGTGCAATTTCTCGTCTCAGAATGCACGCTGCCAGTTTAATAAGGGCCCTGTCATCCAGTCCCTGAGGAACGTCTCCTGAAAGAGCAGGACTGCAAAAAGATACTCTATTACTTCAAATCAATAATATTAATATTTTCACTTCTGCAGTGCATCCACATCTCGCCCCAGTGGATTACAGCACTTTGAAAACATTAACTTATCAGGAGATCAGCCTGAAACAAAGGTTGGCTCGCCAATGTGTTGGGGCAGCTGCCCTCCTTGCTTGCTCACTTGATTTGCTCTGGAGCAATGCGGAATACACGCATACTGCCTGAAGCCACTACAAGTGTGGATTTGGTGGGAGATCTGAAAACTAGTTCATGCCCCCCTGCATACTGCTGTTTTCCCTGTTTAGGTACCTGTTACTCTTTTCCCAACACCCTTGTTCTATTGTCAGGACATTGGATAAGGGATGAGTTTTATGCTGGGCATCTGGCATAACGAGATGTAATCTGGGTACCTGACACATTGTAGTACACTTTGCAGTGCTGAAGATACCAGACCATATATATATACACGTCTGGATTGAAGCAGGCATTTGCCCCAGATTAACCACAGAGTCATAGGATTGTTTAGGTTGGAAAAGGTTTTTAAGATCATCCAGTCCAACCAACAACCCAGCACTGCCAAGTCCACCCTAAACCATGTCCCGAAGCACGACATCAACTCATATCTTAAATACCTCACAGGATGGTGACTCCACCACTTCCGTGGGCAGACTATTCCAACACCTGACCAGTGAAGTTTTTCCTAATATCCAATCTGAACTGCCCCTGACACAACTTGAGGCCATTTCATCTTGTCCTATCACTTGTCCTCTGGGAGAAGAGCCCGACACCCACCTCTGCAACCTCCTTCCAGGTAGTTGTAGAGAGCGATAGGGCCCCTCTGAGCCTCCTCTACTCCTGACTAAACAACCCCAGTTCCCTCAACCACTCCTCACAGGACTTGTGCTCCAGACCAGCTCTGTTGCCCTTCTCTGGACACGCTCCAGCCCCATAATGTCTCTCTTGCAGTGAGAGGCCCAGAACTGAACACAGTATTTGAGGTACTCGCCTGCGCTCAGTACAGGGGATGATCACTTCCCTAGTTCTGCTGGCCACACTATTTCTGATACAGGCCAGGATGCCACTGGCCTTCTTGGCCACCTGGGCACGCTGCTGGCCATGCACATAATCCACTTTTCCCTCCATCTTTGTTATAGATGGTTACACCTGAAGCCAGACTGTAGCTATCCTTAAACCAGAGACCTTATAGTTGTAAATCAGTAGGAGAGAAATTGCAGCTCCAATACAGCTTTTTCGGCAAGGTTTCTCTCATCTTGAAACCCTAATGAGCTTCTTAATATGAGGCAAGTGCTGAGTCCAAAAAGATATGAGAGACCTGTGCAAAAAGCAGTTGTCATCACCCTGAATGGGACCCCCAAAAGTGTCATGAGGGCTCAAGACCCAGCATCTTCCATGTGGCACACCAGTCATCCTAGCAGGGGACCTGCACATCGTGCTAGCTAATGTGTGAGACAAATCCATGAGAAAATGAGAGTGACTACCATCAACTGTATTTAAGATCACTATCACCTTAATCTTCAATAAGGTCTTGCACTGAGTTCTGCTACATTAATTCCACACATAATTGCCAGAAGCTTCAGACTTTATGCACAGTATGCTTATTGTACTGACAACTCAATAAATTTCCTACTTTTAATATTTTCCAGTAATACATAAATTTTATCTCTTATGAAAACATACTGTGAAGAAACAGAGGTTACTGCTGGTTTACTCTAACTGTAATAGGACACAGCATTCAAATAAAAAATACAGTTTATTAAGTCTGAAATATTAAATAGTTTCAGTGTTTAAAAGGAACATATTTTCTGTACACATTTCATTCTACAAAATTCATTCTTTAATTAAGGTCCTGTTGCTTATTCATCCAACCAGGATAATAATTTATCCTAGAATATTTTAAAAAAAACCATTATTCCCACTCAACAATAGGAAAAAAGATAGCTAAAAAAGACAAGAAACCTGCAAGTTTTGCTCAGATAGTACAATAAGGTTGTATGCACATGGTACCAGTTTTTACTAGCTATCACTTGAGCATATTTGCTCACATTCATTCTCTGTTCATAGAAATCACTTCATATCTAAGAAAAAGTCCAGGAGTCTTCTTCCAAGAAGAGGAAAAATTAAAAAACATTTTTTAAGAGATCTAACTAGTGAATATTTGGGTCCAAAAGCTACATTCACGTTATACAAACAAAGGATGAAACATACCTTCTATCTAATATATAAACAGATACATATATCTGCACACAGTGATCTCACTGCAGTCAAAAGCACAGGATATAAATCATTTGGAGAACTTCACCATAAAGTGCAAATTTGAAATTACAGTGCACCAAAACAAGACCTATGCTTTTGGATGGCTTTCAGAAAGATTAGATTTGAAAGATTAGATGAAAACTATAACTGTATATTTCTTTGTTTATATAAAGTTCTTTTTTTTCTGCATAACCACAATAAGGACAGACATAAGCAGCATATTTATAGAACAACAAGAGATGAACTGCTTCCCATCTTAAGAAGGCTTTAAGTAAATAAGAGGACAATGACTTTGAACAAAAGATTCTCAAAAGGAAACATGCATCCAACATTTGGAAACACTTGCAATGCCAAGTCTCAACAGGTCAGGAAAACAGGCCTGTAAACACCGCATTCACCTATCCATGGAACAGGACAACATTTACACCTACTTTGCATATGCCAAATCATTTCCATGCTATTATGGTCATGTTGCTCAAAGAGTTAGCTATTGGTCAGTATTTGTATGATGATTGCATTTGTATTCTGGGCAGCTATTTTAAGATGCACAGCATCTGATTTGCAGAACCCATAATCACCCAGGACTGAAATAATAATACAACTGCACACATTTCTATAAAGTCCACAAAGCAAACATGGAGTCCGGAGTTTCAGGATTAATATCTCACATTAGCAGATACTTAAAAAGACATAATACAATATTTTATATTTTAAAAATTAACATAGGCTCTGCTTTCAGGCCTCTGCTCTCCAGCACTGGGGTGGAGACACAACCTCACTTCTCCCGGCCCTCACGAGCGCTGATTCCTACTCATGAGCATTTAGACACAACCCTGAGAGCCCTTGGCAGGCCCCTGGGAAGAAGAAACCATTTACACAGTGGGAGCAGGGTTAGAGTGGGGTACCCTGAACACAGCCTCACAGCCATGTATGGGCCCTGCTAAAAGGAAATACTGAAAAAGTAGCTGTTCGACAAACAAGTTCTGTGGAAAAGGATGACTAGCCAAGCAATTAATATTCACAGGAGCTATTCATCTCATAGCTCTCGAGGGCTTCACCTTGCAACCTTATCTTTTTTTGAATCTTTGCTGCCTTTGCTATTTAATGAAGTTTCCCCAGTCGCATGCCCCTTCCCCCACCATTTCAAAGGGGGTAAGAAAACATGGTGCCTGCTGTTGTGACCCACAGAACCCACAAGTGGGACGCACAGTCACACCATACCTGACCAGTGTTGGGCTGTCAAGGGGCTCCCTCGGCAGCCCCAGATGCAGCAAGGGGATGAGCCAGACCCCGGAGCAGGAGACATGGCTGCACATGTAGGCCTGGTTTCCCAGCTGGCAGGACAAGCCACAGCTCCCAGCATGGGCCCACCCACAGCACAACCCCAGTGAGGGCAAGCTGAGCTAAAATGGAACATCGGGCCACGGGCAGGGAGGCCTCAAGTCGGGCTGCTGAGGCTCATCAAGGCTTATTTGTGCCCCCAGGGATTTAAAATTTTAAATCAAAGAGCTAGGGAGAAAGGGAAAGCGGTTTCATTTTCTACCAGGTGCAAACCAATGTTTCCTCCAAATTGCCTTCTGAGAAATGGCTGACTCACCTTCACCTGCAGCTTTTGTCACAAAAGCATTAAGCCCAAAACAGAGAGCTGGCATGCAGAATTTCAGCCTGAAGGGTTAAAATCATAAGCAGCAGACAACAGAGCTTGAAAATATAAAGTCTTTAGCTAAGTATCACGAACAGCTTCTCCTGTGGCATTAAAAACAAGGGGAATAGGTTCATTTCTATGAGAAGTGTTATGCAAAATATCATCTTTCGTAGCATCGCACTGCTAAATGAACCTTGCTTCAGTGCTGCTTACACCATCCTGCCACTGCTCCTCATTTATTCCAGTTCGAGGGAAAAATGGATCTGCCTGTGTATGTCTGGGCTTTTTGGTTATTGAACTCTATCAGAAAACACATCAAAACCTCAGGACCATATCAGCCTGTCACCTTTACTTCTCAAAAACCAGAGCAGTGCATAAACTCCCAAAAGAGCTTATAGCTCAACAGAATTCCTTTTTTTGTTTTCTACAGAGCTTGACTCTTCTGATCCCCTTAGCATGCGTGGTATAACCGATTTGTGCGCAGTTGCTGTTTGTACCAATAAAACAAGCCATAAAACTGGAGTCCCCCGGCGCCACATTCAGAAGATGCAGCAATGGAAACAAGCAGTGGAAATGTTTGCCTGAAGTTGCTTGCATTTCCCGCCGCTGCCTCCCTCAGCCGCTCTGGCAGAAACGATTGTGGATGGCGTTTGCACCATGAAGCCCTTCTGGCAAAAGCCAGATTATTTCTCATTCAGCCAGGTTGAAAGGTAGGGGATGCGTTTATCACAAAATAGCTCTGCAAGTTATACCCTTGCTGTTGAGCACCATCAAACTGGTGAGCATAGTTCTCTTCTTTGTAGAAAGAAGGTCCAAAATTTTGCTTTTTATAACTTCCTGTGTAGAAATTATTTTTTAATTTGAGCTGAGATATCTGGAGAGAAAAGCTAACAAGGAAAAATCTGGACTGTGTCTGGAACAGGACAAGAACATTGTTATGAATATAGCTGAATAGGTTTTTCTTCTTTTATTTTTTTTTAATTCTCAGACACATTTACTTTTTATGATGTCTCTTGTGAAAGTGCAGTTAAAAATAAAATTGTAATAAAAACAAATATACCTATGTTATCTTCCTAATAATATATCGGATTTATTCTGCAACAACATATAAATTTCTAGTGTCTCAAACACCATGTCATCTTTAAAGGTCATTTTGACTTTGATACTTGAAAAAAAAAAAAAAAGGAAAATGGTAGTATTATCTACTAATGCTTTACTTCTCTGATCTTACATTTTAACCTTTTCTTGCTATGATCTGTAAATGGATGCAGGTTTCTATATAATGAGCTGGAATCTCAGCAGATTTAAAATAAGTACAGTCCACCTAGTTGAGCTGAGGTGTGCCAATTTATGTCAACTGAAGCTCTGGCCCACCCTTTCAGCAATTTCTAACTAGCTTGATACATTCTTTCTCTGTTAATCCCCATTTTTCTAATGAGCAGCATACCAGAAAGAGTTGAAACCTCATTCAACTGTTCTACATCTTCCCTAAAATTCCTAGCAATATGAAATAATAGCATCAACCCAGGATTTTCTCACTTTAAGGTCTAATAGCTTGAGCTATGCAGTTAGTTATGATGTGTCACTTGTTGAAAGGCTACAGCTAACATCTGACACTATCTTTGACTTTCAGCCTAGTCATGCTATAAGAATTTGTACAACCTGGTGGGATATTTCATATATAATTGGCAGGCTCATTCTTTTTACTGGGAGAGGTAAGCTGGAGAATTGCTCCAAAGTCTCTGCTCTAAAGAACTTCTTTTATCTCACTAAAACTTGATGTTTTGATATCCTTATCTTCCTGACTCAGTATTTATACTATCCTTACCACGAGAGTATTTGAGCCTATACTTTGTTTAATTGCTTGTTTATTTTTTGCCATGGACCAAACTCTGTAATACTCATCCATTTCAGTCTAGCCACACGGTATCTTAAATATCATACAAAACAGAACACATTATCTCAGGTCTGGATATACTTGCCAGAGTTGACATATTCACATATTTTTAGGTCAGCATTTACAATAGCAGTTCTTATTATACTGCGTATCTATTATTATTTGATTATGAACTAGTAGTGCCTGGAGGTCTCAGAAAGGGCTGGCTCATCATGCACATAGTGAGACACAGTTTTATACTCCTGGAGAAACCATCCAAAATTAATTTGGGTTATTTAAGCAGCTGCAGAGTACCTTCTAATTTCAGCCTCTGGACTTGCACTAGACGTCATCTGGAGAGGCAGAGTGTGAGATGGCAGGAGATCATTTCCCAACAGTGATATTAACTCATGCTTCTGAAGCAATTCTTAGTGCCTCCCAGACTAAACGCCTCTAATGGCTGTCCCAGGAAAATAAATGGACCATGAGCAGAAATAAGACAGGTTTTCAACTGAACAAAGAAATTGTGTATGAGTTTAAAGTCATTTGAGACCCAGATGGAACTGAGGGTTTAGGAATATGTCTCTGATCCATGTTTGTAGTTGGGTAATTGAAACTGTAATTCTGTTGAGTTTCAGCACTCTGTCATCATCTACATTTAATTTCACCCTCCAGGGTCCTCACTATAGCGCTAAAAATCCATACTAATAGGAGACTTTACAGACAGTGCTCTATAGCTGAATGAGAGACTCCAGAGCTGAAACCACAGAGAACATTTGGAGCAGGAAAGAGAACAGTGGAGAAGCTTGTGATATGGCTAAATCACTCACTGTCTTCTGCAAAAGATGTGGTCTGCCTTAACTCTGGGGGGTTTATTCCAAACTGAGCAGATGCTGCCTTACTCTGCATATCTAGTCCGTGGATATTGCAGATGTGTTTGTCAGAATCGGACATACAACTCTAAGAGAGCAGTGTTTTAATATTACCTTTTACACTGCTAAACTTTTACAATAGCAACAAAAACATGAGACCCTTTCTCCTTTTGCCACTGATGCTACAGCATAAGAATAGGCAAATATTAGGACTGTATAGGGATTAGGATGATATTAGGATTATATATACATATGGTAATTACCTGAGAATAGGCTAATACTAGAGAATAAGAATAGGCTAGCACATATTTCTGCATGGAAGGTCTTCCAGATATACCGGGAGAGATTTCCATGCTGTTCAACAGCTGTTGTTCCTGTTGCCAGCGTTAAGTGTAAATGGCTTCCTGTCCCATCCTTTCCACAAGAGTTCAGGGCCACAGACATGACTGAAAGCATGCCCCTGCTCTCCCTGATATTCAGCCTTTTTCTGCTCAGACTTTGGCCTCTGTTGACAGCCTCCTGTCACATTTACTGGAAAATGTCCCCAGTATGAGTAGCACACTTGCAAAAACAATGGTCTGTGTATGCACTGCATACTGCATATGAAAATATTTTTTCAGTACTGAAGGAATAGGCAGGCCAGCCTGCTGACAGCACCATGGGAGGAAGACAACCATCCATTGAGACATATCCAGTGTGAGCTAATGAACTGCCTATAAAAAGCGATTGCACTCGGTAAAGGTATTAGCATGCTAAAATAAAGTTTTGTGCTAGTGCAGGAGTGAATCTAAGCAGCTGATCTTTTGTAAAGGGTCTTCCCATTAGCAATCTCACAGTAGAAATCCCCAGAGGTCTTAGGAACCTGTAACATAAACCTGTACTTAAAATGAAAACTTTCATCATCTGGTGTAAGGCTTTCCTTAATTTCAACCGTGGCAGAGGACACTGCCTTACACAGCTGCCCTTTCTCTCTAGACCCTTAACAAGACCTCAGTCAAATCTAATATACATCTCACATGTTCAAGGCACGCAGGCATTCTTTGGAGTCACAACAACAACTTTGGCAATGAATCTGCGGAGTTGAAAACAGATTGGTAGGTTCAATAAGTGTAAAAAATGCATGTATGTGTCTGAAAGGTCTAAAAGAAAGCTAACAGATGCCAGATCTGCTCTTACACCCTAAGTATCTCATGTGCAGGTAGAAAACCTAAGGACACAACTAGTAATTTGCCCTTACAAGCTTTATATTTGCACCGCTACCTACTCAGTCATTCACATGCCCAGTGTGCACACGCATTTTAAGAGTGAGTCCTCAGTCTAGCCTTAGTTATGTCTTGTTTTGCATTTAAAAGCTTAAAAAACATTTTACATGGCATTCGGCAATTCCAGGAACCGTATACTGAAGGAGAAATTAGAGCCCTGCTGATGCCAAAGGGATTTTTGCGATGGACTCCTGTATCTCAGCTGGAGCATGCACTGTGAGCTAAACCGAGGCTGCAGTTACTGCTCTGACAATTTGTAACTAGAGAAACAGAAGCTACTGGCTAAAATGGGGCAGTAAGTGCTAAAATCCACAATTTCAGCTGTTTCTCAACTATGTGATACCCCTGTCTACATACCTTTCTAAGAGCTACTGCATTACCACAGTCATTAGCAAGTCATTTTATTTCCATTATATCCACATTTTCATCCAGAAATAGAGGAGAAAGGTAATCAGATCTCTTGCTCACCTACACGCACTGCATGTTAATGTGGTTGGGGTTTTTTTTCCTTTGGTTGCTTTCTTAATGCTAGACAAAACATTCTGGCACTTTTTAATAGCATATCAAATCCACATCGACTGTATGTACACAGAAATAAAAACTAACCCTGTCTTATACTAAACTTCCTCCTCTGCTTTCAGAAAAGTAGGAGGGAAATCAGAGTTGCAGTTCAGATCTCCACATCAAGTAGTCTATTTGTCTGCTTACGCTGTGTAAGGAAACACTCTTGGCATCCCAGAGCATTCACCAGAGCTAGACCCGCTGGTGAAACTAGCTCGCAGCATTGAGAAATGAGGACATTTACCCAAGGGCAGCCTCCAAAAGGAGAAAGTGGGTAAGTTGCACAAATTGCTGAAGGAATTTGCTGTTCTGGGGCCAACGCAGTCTGGTGTACAAGCTTGTACAGTTTGCAGTGCCTACCCAGCTGCAATTGAGGCTTTAAATCATGGTTCACTCTGCATGTACTGATAAGTCAATAGGACTCTTTAAACAATATTTTCACATTGTTTCATTTTATTTGTTTGTTTTGGAATACAACTTGACTTCAGCCCTATTAACATCCTCTTGGATATGCAAATCTGGCTGGCACAGTTTAATCTGACCGTCCATTGTAGCAGAGATATAAGGTGTCTGTTCCATGAATAATTCCCTGAAAGTGCTCGGTATCTGCTCACTGCATTATGAACCACCAGATTCAGAACACAGACAAATCAGGGTGGAGCCACTCCAAGAAGCACTGGTCACCTCAGGCATATTTTGCTCTTTCTCTTGATCAAACAGATTCAGACTGTCACAGCTCAAATGTGGAGGTGACATAGTCTAATTAAAAACCTTCTTGAGTATCACATGAATGCCAAGTAGAACCTCATACATAGCAAGGTAAAAGACATGTAATTAATTAACTCAATCCTTGATTGACTGGCACTACCACACAAACACAGAGGATCATTCTCATGAACACAAATGAAAGACGAACGTACAAGAGCATAAAGGTTAGTTAAATGAACAGCTTCATCTGCTAACAGAAACTAGATACTTGCTTCCTCTTCATGCCTTTGCAAACCTCCCCTTTAAGTCCCCTACTAAATAAATCCACAGTCTCGGTGAGGTATGGCCACTTATCTGAAGAAATTCCCCCAGTAAGTATGGAAAGCATCATTTACTGAACTTAGAGCTGCTCACATTTCAGAAGTGTTCTAAAAAAGAGGATTTGGGTAGGTATTTTTTGATGAGTAGAGCTTGCTTTCTGTGGGAATATGCTGTTGCTGAAAAACCACACAACTGGAAACACATCAGTTTACAGGAGAAACAAGGTTCTCATCCCCAATTCCAGCATGGTCTCTGTGGGACACAGAGCTTGGCAACTTATGCCCACATCCTCTTCTCTGTGCTGCACCATGAAAATGCATCTTGCTAATGAACCATGTGCTTTACATGCTGAGACATCTCTTGTCTTCCCCACACATTTTATATAGCCACATTTTCCTTTCAAATGGTTTAAACTACTGTTTGAGGAATCAAGCTGCAACTGAGCTGTAGTCAAGTAAATGTTGGGATCTTTCCATTAGGAAGGAATACCAATACAGAAGTATGAAACTTCAGTCATCAGAAGGAGACAGATTGAAGTCTGTAAGGGCCCCTTTCCCTTGAATGAGGAATGTGTAGTAAATCAGAAAGTCACATAAGAAGATGCCATAGTCTACTAAATAGCTCTAGAAATGTCAGCACACAAACTAGCTGACATAGAGCAAACCAAGCAATGCACTTTTAGTGTCAGCTAAAATAACAAGTGCCCTGTATGTGCATCTTTACAATTCGTATAATAAATTTCTGCAAAAAGTAATGTTATCTACACTGTGGAGCCAAGTTGCTGATCAGATCCCAGCTCTAGATGCCTGTCGGGGTCATGTCCAGACTCCAAACTAAGACCCTACCCCTCTTTCATGCCTAGTTTCCATGGGGAGGAAGCTGGGCACATGTGTTGGTGAAAGTCCAACATGCTCCAGCCTGGCCCCTGAACACTCTTGTTCTGGAAACCAGGAGATCACCATCTGATGTAGCCTGTAGAGCCAGACTCTGATACATTT
>NW_010227469.1:48056-75830 GCF_000690775.1 Eurypyga helias | reverse complement strand
TCCCTACTTATATGCACTGAGTACCTCCACTGGGTTCAGACTTCCCTACCATGTGCAAGTCTTTTACTTTGTATAGTAAAATCTCTCTCAAGCAATTGTGGTAGTGTCCCAGGTCCTGAGACAGCCACAGGGGAGCTGTTTTGCACTGTATCTTTTCATTAAAATGCCCAGGATCACAGCACTAGAATAAAAAAAAGATGTAAATGGCCAAAGAGATTAACATTTAGGCTTTTTACTGTTGCCTTTCATGGGAGGTTGCCTAGATTGTGTTTACTTTACCAGATTTCCTAGTAGAAACTCAACAGGATCCAGAAGTAAGCAGGATGCTGCTGTTCAGCTGATTTGTGTTGTCTTGTATCAGTGTAAGGCTGGAGATCCACAATTCCCAACGGCCACCAAGTCTGCCTTCTCAAAAAAAAAAAAAAAAGCCAATCAGTGTCACCTTTCACAGATACCTGTCTACAGATTTTGTGGTCTTAGTTCCCAGCACTTCACTGGTCTTGCTGACTGTCATTAAAAATTTGTCTGCCTCCTGCCACCTTTCACGGATTGCTGACCCCATTGCTGTGTACATGTAGAGTGCTCTGGTTCACTGTATTAGTAAACACTAATATTCCAGATTCCATCTGAAATTTTCTACGCTTGCTGCCTTTGCAGTCATGGGATAGTGCATACATTTACCAACGTAATCATGCAACAGGAGGTTGTTTAATAACACGTTCCCAAGGAGCCAGGAACTACAAGGATGAAAATCATTGCAAGCTCTGTCTGAACCAGCTGGACACCCTGGATTTGAGTCACACGTAAAGAGGATACAAAACTTCTGGGACTGCTTTTGCTCTCAATCTGTCATTCTTTTAAAAGGATTTTTTTTTAAACTGCTCAGTGCAGAATACTCGGGGGAAGCTGAATTCTAATTCATTACCGAGGCATCTAGCGTTCGACTGACAGTGATGCAGGCATACCTAAATAAAGGAGGTACTTGGAAGAGAGAAAAGCAGAAGCATTTTCCTTGCTGCTTTGTTCACACTCCTCATGCAGACCTATTATGCTCAGTGGAATGGATAAAAGTAGAACAGTCACTGGTTAGGCTTGCTGCAGCAGAACAATGTTATAAGAAGTCTTTTGGGGTAACCAGACACTGGAGTGGCCATTTCTAACTTGTTATTAATGATCACAGCTCTGATCCAAAGACCACTACAGGCAATTGAAAGACTCCAACTGACTAATGGGATTTGGAACAGCCGTGAATGCACTCATCCACACAAAGATTTCTGTTGGGAAATCAGGGTGGGTGTAAGTGGGAGTACACAGACGGCTCAGAGCCGCTGGGATGAGCAAAGTCCTGCAGCTAAGGAGTTATTTTTATTGAAGGACAAATCTTGAGGCAAAGATAAAATGCTAGGTTCTTTTCATTCATCTTTTGAGTGGGGAATGTTCTTAGGCTTTTTTCCCCTCACTGTTTTCTTTCTTTCCTATGCAATCTAAGATTCTTCTATCATAGCACCAAGATTTAGTGGAAAATAGCATATATCACAAGGTTTATGCTAAAAGGTAAGAGCAGACAAAAGTGCAGTCATCACTGAGGAATCCTTATGGGCATCCTTCACCTTCTCCATTTGCATGCAGCAGTTACCAATGTCATAATATTCCTAACTTGTAAGATTTTACTGCGTGTGATTCCTTTTGAATAACATTTGTCTCTTTCAGGCAGCTGGTATAACATAAATCTATGGAGTCCAAGATATTGCTCATTTAGATTTCCTTATTTAGCAGCTGAGCCTCATGCCTCTGCCATTTTTCCTGGCACATCTTATTTTTTAAGAGTCCTAATGACTCAGTGGCTTCATTTACCAGAGAATAGGGTAGACATCAAAGGTCCATACCTCAGTTACTACTAGCCCCTATCTCTGTAATTCCCTGGTCAAGCTTCTAATTTGAATGTGTAGATGTTTCCTAGAGCCCCAGTGCTGCTTGGCTTTTTTTGGCAGAACAAAGAAGTCACTAAAAAAGCAAATATTATATTTCAGTATCATATTCAGTCCATGCTTGTAAGCATAGCTCCTTCAAAAGCACTGGCAGTTGCAAATCTTCTGTGACACTTCACAACATTATTTCTCCCCAAATTACTTTAATTCCAAATTTACAGCTGCAGGCACAAAGATGGGAATGTTTTGTGATGATTTTTTCTGTCCTCAGTTAATTAGCATGTGGAAAGACTGTCATCCCTGGAGCATAGATGGCTGGTGTCTGGATGGCAATCAGATTTTCTAAACAAGTCCAGCTGCAGATGGGCTAGATTAATTTTTCTTTGAGTTCAAATAGGGAAAAAAAAGGCAAAACCATGAGTCATGGAGCTGCTGTATTTACAGATGGTCCAAATGTGAAAGCCCAGAGTGCTCCCAATAAAGCTGATATAGAACACACAGCTCATTCAGGGGTGACAGTGTCTTAATGCCTTTGAACAACATTAATATCTACCAGCAGTATTATTGACAGGCATTTATCTGTGACAATATTACCAGGCAAGAAAAGAGGGTAAATGTTACAGAATCACTTCCCTAGACAAAGGCAAGTAACAACCATAGTGCCCAAGGAAGATGCCTAGCATCACCCCTGCCCTGAGGTTAGATATTCCTATACTACAGAACAAAACAGAAGGAAAGATATAACATGGCAAATTTTTCTGCCCATGAATATAAATACCTGAAAAGGAAGGAAAGTATCCCTGGAGTTACCTGGTAAGGGATTTTTGGTGGAAAACCTATATCTGTAGACCACAGACATAAACTTCAACTTGTCCATGATCCATTTAAGGTTCCTGTGGTGGTGGCTCAGAACCCTACTACTGCCATTCCATCAGCCCTAGCACTTGAGAGCCTAATCAGCTTACAAATGGGAACCTAATGCCGCTCAGAGAAACAACTTATATCTTGCTGTGCGTCATGTGCCTCATTGCCCTCCAAGGTGAGTGTTTCCAATGCACAAACACTGCGTCCCAGGGACCATCACGCTCACCACACTCCCTGTGTTGGAGGCCAGGAAGGAGTCCGAATGAACATATTTGAAACCATGTGTGCACAATTGCATGTACAAACAAGAAGACCAGACTTGGAATTTGCAGATCCCCAACACAGCTGTTCTCGGGCGCACTGGTATATACACTAGAATGAGCTTTTCCAGGGCCCTGGTAGGTATGTGATGTTGATGCTGCAGGTGTCCAAACTCTCTACACCACCAGGTCACACCCTTGCTGTGCCAGGTGTTGTGTCTGAGTCAGCTCAACCTCTTGACAGTAAGGCTGGTCCTAGAGGGAATCTCAGGTCCTGAATATCCTGTCAGGACATCTCGCTCTCAGCTGCCCACTGAGTTTCCCTTCCTGGCAAGCACTGGAAGTAGTTTGTTGCGGGAGTTGGGCAGAGACTTGTAGAGCTGTGGGTGCCCTGGGCAAGAGTCAAATGCCCTATTACAAATACACATGCCTGGCATAAAAGCAGCTCGGTCTTATATGTTTACATTCCCTCGGATCTCCCTTCCCACAAAGAGCACAGAGAGCCAAACTCTGATTAATTCAACACAACAGCAACAGACTGCAGGTGGATGTCATAGTCATATGCTGTTTATTGGGATGCCCAGTTGGATCTTCGCCTACAAAGTAGATCTGACAAATGCATATTGGTCTAAGCAAACTGGCTAATGGAGCATTGCCTTCTTGTTACCCTTGTTACCTGCTGCACTGCCTTGTACTCACAAGAGTATGGCTTAGTAAGATGGGAGCAGGAGAGACAGGAGATCTGCTCCTACCCTGCCTTTGACCTGCCTGTGACTTCAGAGAAGTCACTTTGCTCAAATGCTTCTAATTTTTCCCCTTACCCTTTTTCCCATATTCAGATGCAAATTTTGCTATGAAGGATATATCTGTACTGTGAATTTGAGCAGTACTCAAGTCCTGCACCAAAGATTTTAGCATCAATTAACAAAATTACTAAAAGACTGTAACAGTTCACCCAAGATTTTGAACTTGGCCACAACAGACATGCTGTGCCTTATGTGCACAATTCAATTTCTTTTTTTTTTTTTGTGCTTAGTTAAAAAATTACCAAACAAAAGAAAGAGCCTCTAACACTGTAGCACAGTCTCTCCTCTCATTTACACCAGTTCTACATTTCATTGAGTTCAGCAGTGCTGTTTCTGATTTACATCATTTAAGTGAAAAAGACTCAAACCCTGTTCCTCTAGAAGCAATCCAGCCACAGTACAGGATAATCGCCTGAAATTTCTATGGCAACAAGCAGGAAAATGTTCGGCCTACTGTCTGGGTATTTTCACTCTGTGTATGAGTGTTATGTCAGAGACAGGGAGAGAGAGAATATTTAACACATAATCAATTAAATTTCACCTTTGATCCAGTCAGTTGTTTAGAAACATCATCTTGGCATCAGTGAATTATTTTTCTCATGGGCTGACAAGGTGCCTGTTTATTTTCTATAAGGAATGATTGAGTTAGACATCCTTATTCTTCCTGTGAATGGATGATGGAAAATGGATTTGGTATTGATTGGCCCATTTACTAATGCTCCTGGATCTCTGTGCCTCTGCTTTCCACTAAACCTTAGCCCAGGAGAGCATCATCCTCATGCCTGACCTAGCAATGTCTTTCTGTCAGGCACAACACCACATTTTGCTTGGCCCCCATGTGAGCGCTTAAGGAAGGAGCAGTAGGAGGGGGCATACAGGCTTTCACAACCTCTAACAGCTCACGTGTGGGAAGAAACCCAATTCCTACTCTCCCTACTGCAGGGACACCAGTCCTATCTCCTCTTGTCTCGCCTCAGCATCTCAGTAGAGTCAGTGAACAGCTACAGATATACACCAGATAGCTAAACTATTAACCCAGATGCCAGTGCTTGACACACTGAGGAAGCAGCAAACAATTTCCTCAAGTGCAGTGTTACTGATTGCCTCTTCTGAGATCACACAGGCCTACAGCATGGTCAGACCTGTGCCTTAGCCAGACCTGCACCTCAGCTGGAAAGCTCAGTAAAGCAGTGTGGATTCATACCAAGAGTGCTGATGTGGATCGAAAAGCTCCCCTTGAATTCTGTGGGGTGTGTATCAGGCTCCTGATATAGATTAGGGACCTAACACATCCTGAATTTAAGGACTGACTGACAGCGACGCTGCCTGCTGTGTGGCTCAAGATCCAATATAAACCTAAGCACACAGTGAATTTACATTCAACATACAGAACTGCACCCTCCTACTGGACAAATAGTGAGTTTTGCAGCATATGGAATTGAAATTAAATTTTGTCTGTGTAGACAGAAAAAAGATTAGGTAATGTCCAGATCTTCTTTTCACAGTTCATTACACATAATGATTCGAGCTCAAGCCCAGAATATTGATGGCATGATGGCATATTATTCCCTTTCTTTAAAGGGAAAACACTGTCTTATGATAAGAAGCAATCATTAAATATGGTTAAAGATGGTTGCATCTGGCAATACTGTCTTTTCAGAACTGCATACTTGTAAAAGCAAAGTCAGTAGTTTAGACATAGGTGCTTTACAAAATCATTTGTATGCAAACACGGAATGGTTTATGTAAAACATGAGATTCAGAATTCTGTGGCATGTCACTTGCACCTTATTCTGCTGGATAGTATCACCTAGATTGTGCAGTATCAGACTAATTTTAAGGTGCGGTCTAGAATTCCTAACCAGTCAGACCCAGAAACATGTAACATACTTTTCATTTTGTTGCTATGCAATCAACAGTGACAGAAAATGCCTTAATCCCCCTAGAACAGCGCTGCAGTGTAATACAATCAAATACTTAGCACTACTAGCATCTATCCTTCTGTATATGGTTTAAGGCATCCTAATTATCTGATGTAAATTACCTCTGTGTAAACTTGCAGTGCTTTACAAAAGATTTTCAATAAATACTAATAATGCTGCTGAGAATATTGATAGCCTGCTGTTGAGGTAGAGCAAATATCTCCTAGACCTAGTTTTATTCTAATAACAATGCAGCAATATATAGTTTCCCAGTTATATATTACAGCCTGCTGAATGAGTTCTGTTTCTGTTAGCCCAGAATGTCCACTGGTCTAAATCAGAGGACTTACTGCTATGTGTGCACCTGCACTAGAGCTGTAGCAATTCACCGATTTCCAGGCTCAGGATTTCTCCAAATTATAAATCTCCTGTCCACCATCAATGCCCTGGAGTGGAAGAAGCTTCTGAATGATTAAAGTGAATAAATAAATAAAGTGAACAAGCCAACATACACTTCACTCTAAATAATAATCAGGAAGCAGGGCCTGATGAACCGAGCTGAATATGTGCTTGTGAGTCAGAAATTCCCACAATTTAATTGCAGACTCATTGGACAGTTTCCTTTACCTCTCTTTGCCTTGGTTTTCAGTTTCTCGTTTTTATTTACTTACTCCAGTTAGGTCCTTTTTTATAAATTATTTTGAACAATTCCACACAATGCCATCACTCTTCTGCAAGTTCTGTAAAGCACTGCCATGTATGTGCATTTTTGCTGCTGTTGCAACTTCTTTCATCTATATCTTCCCCCAACATACATCCGTGCTGTAGTAAAACCTACCTATGCCAAGAGCGCTCTGCTTCATGGTATGATGGGCAGCACCCGGACCACGCCGGCACAGTCACTGTCAAGGGTCAGGTTTTCACCGTGTGGGGCACCGTGCAGTTATACAGTCACTGGCAGTCCATCACCGAGGTCATGTGGAGGGGAAAGATAAGAAAGCTACCACACAGTAAGGAGAGATCACAGGTTACAATTTGCTCAGCCATCGCCAGTTGCTGGAACTGGTAAGCACTGGTGGGAATGCAATTGTTTTACTATAAAGCAGTACCTATGCCGGGCATCAGCACTCGCACAGACATGGAAGGTGGTGCTGGCTGGTGAGGAAGAAGGCAGCTTGAGGTTATCAGGATTTTTCCTAGCCCATAAAAGGAAGACAGAGAAAGCCGAATTCTGCTCTGAAATTCAAAAATACCCTTCTTGGAGAGTCACTAAACAATACCAGCCAGTAATGCCAAAAGAAAAGATGCTGCTTACTGATTGCTGCTCTTTTCCCTTCCTACTGTACAGAAATTATGAGATCTGAACAGGCTCAGATTGCAGGCTCTAATTCAGACACTTAGCCAACAGCCTTCACAAAGAGAACTCGCTGACTGTGAAGCCATAACCAACACAAAACTTGGACAAGTCGAGATCTGATGCTGGATGGGTAGGACGCACACAAGTCTTACACGCAGTAACTACATTTTCTTGATTCGTTCCAGGACAGACCTCAGGTGAAGATTTTCAAAATCACCCCTAAAACAGAGCTCCTTTGGCCATAGCTTCAGCATCTATTTGAGCAATTTCATTTTCAAACTTGTCAAGTATTCAGTACCTCTGACTGATCGCAAGAAATATGAATGAAATATGGATACCCAGTAGCTCTGAAAGAATCACAATATTTACTATGGATTAGACAGAATATGAGTTTACATAACCGATTTGCAAATATCGAACATAAATTTGCAATGTCACAAAAGTGAACACGTTTAAGGCACTTCTATTTCAGCTAGTTATTGCTACTCCATATGAAATCCAACAGCATGATTTTTAAATGAAAATTGGTACACATTTCCTCATCCATAAGACAAGGGAAGATACTCCTTGGAGAATATCATTATTGTGCTGCACCCTGAATGACTTTCTGAGCACATGAGCTTAATAGGAGCTCATACATGAAGGGGTTCTAACAGATAAATTTTGTCAGGCTCCGAAAAGCCTTCTCCTTTTCCTTTAGTTAGCACAAGAAATATACAGACTTATTAAAATAAATCAAAGAGTGAGAGAGATCTCATCCCATCACTTTTTTTTGTTGTTTAGCAGCTGAACAAATCCCGTGCAAGTGAGCTTAGCATAGTCCGCATGGCTTGTGCACGCCTGTCTCTCCGCTGACAATGTTCCAACTGTTTCACTCATGCGGTTACTTGGAATCTACTTGCATTTCAGATTGCTTTTGAACAAATAAGACCCTGGAGCAAGAAGAGATTCTCTGGTATATGGCTCCTCACTGACAGTTTGATACAACAAAAGACTGAGAATGCTGAGGCTGAGCCAGCAAAGCACTTGACATAAAAAATGTGTTTTACTTGGCACGTCAGAGGAGCAAGCCCCATTCACAGTCACCTTCTGTAGCAGGGATGAGCACTAGCTCTTACCTGCCCTGCAAGAGAGCATTTTGCACTGAAACCAATGCTAGTTCCGCTTGTTCCACAGGTAGTAGAAGTGGGAAGTCAAGATCTATGAGTAGCACAGAGAGCAGCATCCCCTTGAGGGCTGAGAAGTTCAAATCAGTGGTAGCCTTAACATTTGGGTCTCAGTCTACAAGTGACGAACCTGACCCAGGAGCACAATCACACAAGCAGTCCTGTTCACTGTAAATGAGCTTCTCCCTAATTCAGCATCACCAAGTCAGCCCTAAACTGCTGGCACAAAAACAAAGGGGTCATATACCTTTTCTTTCACAATTGTGGGAAAGATTATTACAGCACCTACTACACACTTATGTGAAGGAAATATTATACTCTACAGTACAGTCCAGATTCTAGTGAGTTTGTGACAGATTTTTATTATTTACTTTTTTAATATAGTCATCACCTGACAAGCCTTGTTTTCTTTTTATTTGGATATATTTCCCTTTGGTTGGTATCATCCTGTGGCCCTGTATTGAGGGCCACAACATGGAATAACTCATCCTAAAGAGAAAGGAGCTTACAATCTGCTTTTTGACCAAAGCCAGTGCATTGATTTACCATGTGCCCTACATGCTAGTTTTCTAGAGTAATTTCTCAACCCTATTCTCATAAGAAATCTCCAAAAGCTTTAATCCAGCTTCCAGAAATGAAACCAATATGACATTCAGTCCTGTTTTTTTCACCTGTGTAAAGCAGGATTCTTATGAGCCAATGCTATTATGCACTCATACATTTGCATGTATCAAAGTTTCATCATCAGTATTGCTATACTTCTTCACACCACAAAACTTCTGACTACCCAAATTATAAAACATTCATTTACGTCCCATCATTAATTTGTCAGTGCTGCTGAGCAATGTAATTACCTGACATCAACAAGTGGTTTGCTTGCTTTAAAAACTGGGTGGAGTGAGAAGCCATTGAAAAACTTAGCAATTTAAGACATGCAACACAGGCAAAACAAGATTGTCTATTTTCAACATAAACAATTATTTCATAGCTCTGATAGTATACTTGGAAATAATAAATATCCCTGACCTGGCTTTTGCCTCTTACTGGTACAACAGGTTATTGAAACGTTAGATGCCTTGACAGCTCCCTGTCAAGTGAAGCCTTTAACCTTTAAAGTGCTCTTTCTTATGTCTGTTCTTGACCTCACACAGTAAACCAGAACTAAGTCAATCTCTGTTCCTTCCAAAAATATTTAGTAGAATTAAATGTATAGATCTCTTATTATCCATCCACTTCAAGAATCAATGAATAATTCCTCAGGCAGTTATTTATTTGTGGCTTTCAGATTGGTTTAGAAGAGCATGGCTACAAAAGCCGTAACTGGGAACAAACTTACCTGAGTAATAGATGAGCTACAATAAAGTTAGTGAACATCCTTTGTTCATTCAAAACAAAAAAGTCATGAAGAATTGAAAATGCATTTAAGCTGTTTGAGTACTGTTCGAAGCCTACAAGTTCCTCATTTCTCCGCATTATTTTAAAAATAAAAGGTATAAAATGTTCATTTCAGTCTGCATTCCTTATCTGAACCTATAATTGTAGAAAGTAAATGTCACTCCCAGAAGCTGTTATAAGTGGGAAAAGGCCAGACAGATTAAAAGTACAAAACAACAAAGTTAGCTGAATTTCTCAGAATGCTGGCTTTCATTTAAGAGGAAAAAAAACCCCAAACAAACCAACAAAAAAAATCCCAACATAACAAAACTCCCTGAAATGTTTTCTTTTTTCTTTCTTTTCACTTTATTTCAATTTCTTGTTGCATGTTACAGTTGTTCATAAGTTTTCAGCCTCTGGGGAAAAAAAATAGAAATCAACATTTAAAATGGAATACATAATTTTCCTTCTTGTACAACCCATTTTTGCTCTTGTATTCCAAACCATTTAGTTAAATTATCATGAGCTCATGTTCAAGACAGGGTAGAGAATGGCATCTTCCTAGTGAGCCAAACCGAATGACCACCTGAAACATAATTCCACCACAAGCCATGGATTTTGCTACGGCTGCTGCCAACCAACGTTTCAGCATCTGCTATCAGTGACGTGGTCATGAATGTGGATGCTGAGAGCCCATGATGCTGAGCCACTGTTCAAAAATGTGCCTTTCTGCAAGACCCACTTTGTAACTGAAGCGCTCTGCTTTGGCTGATTGATCACCCAGCCTTTTCTCAGGGGTCTACAACCGTGTCCAGCCGTCTGCAGCCGGATCCACCTGCCTGAAGCAATGGGACAAAAATCAAGGGAAAAACAGAGTGCCGTGAACCAGACAGGGCCCTTGTGTGGAGCAAAAGGGGCAGCCCCAGCAGCCAAGCTTCTGTTTGATTTTCATTATTGCTTCATTTGCTGATCATATTTGCAGAGAAAAAGGCACTGAATTCATGGTCATCAGGCTCAGCCTTTTGGCCCACTAAGAAAAACTCCAAGGGTAAAACAGACAGTTCAGGGAAAATTGTTGTGTCTTCTCAGGGAAAGGCAGTAGGGACACTTTTCAAACCAAAACCGCTTTTATAATTAATTTAGCAGACCCCCCCCCCCTCCCCTTTCCTTTTCTCCCCAGCAGTAGTTAGTTGCTATTTTCACCACCTCCTAATTACTTAGTACTGGTTTGTGGGAGGATCCGGCTTCACACGGCATCCCACACAGGTTGTCATTTTGTCAAGAATTCCTTCATTAACAAGCTGTCAATACCCTGCCAACAGCCACCATTTGGTTTGTTAAGGGAATGGGGGCTCTGGAGTGAAGAGTTGGCTCTGTCCACTTTCCTTTTTTTTTTTTTTTCTTCAGAAATAAATATATAATGTTGGCCAGTTTGTTCCTTTGTGACACATTGCAGCCTTTTTTTTTTTTTTTTTTTTTCTTTCCCCTTTGCTGAAAGAGCAAGGCAGAAGAGGAGGGAGAGGAAAATCACTCAGACTGCGTAGGTTGTAGCTCATGTTACTTTCTCCCCATCATCACACTGCTTCCTCATGAAGCCAAGTAGCCTGATCTCTCTTTACCCCACGCTACCTCCCAGCCCCACATGCCCTCCGACGTGCCCCACCTTTAGCACGGCAGTAAGGGAAAGCTCTAAAGCAACACAGGCACAGCCTTGCCTGCAACCTTTAAAACAATCATCCTAATGAAGTGTGAAGGGAGCTTACCCACCACATAGGTGCTTCCAGAGGAGTTTGTCCTTTCCTGCTAATTAACTGGATTAACACAGATGCTGACAGGCTTTGCCAGGTCCTCCCATCACTACTCTATTGAGATGCTGATGATTTGCATCTCCCCTCTTGAAAGCCCTACTGTATGTGCACAGTCATCTTTTTTCTCCTGTTTGATCCTGAGATCAAATCCCAGCTTGATTTCACTGATTAGTTTTTGATTGCACTGTGCCTAGCAGGTAAGGTTTCAAGGTTAGCACAGATGCTGAGAGAATTGGGGCATTTGTCCGTAGTCTGGGGCATTTAGAGGACCTGTTATTGCAACCGAGTTTCAGCTGTGTCAGGCAGGAATTTAGCTGGGCTGGCACCGATGACTGGAAATGTGGGGGCAGACAGTGGGACAGAGAGCAGAGAGGGATAGAAATCTCTGTTGTATCCAGAAAATACAAAAATAAAGGATTATTCAGATTGACAGGGGATGAAGTAAGTGATGTCCCTGGAGGTCTGTCTGGAATGGTTTTGGTTCTTATAGGCCAGTGAGGCTTTCATTATGTCCAGGAGTCACTCAAAGGAACTCTGTGGAGTCAAAGAAATATATTTTTTTTTCCTTTTTTTGTTCCTGTGTAATCACTGTCACTTAAACGCCAGGTAGACCCTTCTCTCAAGATCACGTATATCTGAACACAGAACACCGATACTTGTTTGTCAACAGTCTTATGTACATGCAGCTACTCGCACACATAGGTTTACAATGAACCCAGCTACACATTTCACCTTACGTTAAAAATTCAGTTCCAGCCTTTATTTTGAAGAAGTACAATGTGTTTATGTCCCTACACTTCTCAGATACAGGCAAAAGGATCTCTGCTATGTAATTACAAGGAGGTTATGCTATCCAATTTTTGCCATAGCACACAGACACCTTTTGCTCGAGTGGCTGACTGAATGACAAGGGAGGCAGCAAAGACCACTTGAGATTCCAGTATGAAAAGCAGGTTGCAACTACGTCAGATGCAGCTTTGAAGCTGCTTTAAAATATTGAAGTGTAATGTAAACACTTCTATCTGGATGGAAAAACCTATCCCCTTATCAGCTGCAAATACATCCCAAACCTAATTGCAATGGAGCTCACATGAATGGAGTCAAGCGATAAGTAGCAATAAGGAAAAACAGGCTGGATGCAGTATGTGTCAGTCATCCTCTATGGTTAGATGCCATCTCTTATCCTTTCCTCCCATCTTCTTGTCTTTCTCTAGTTCTTTGCTTATTTAAAGCTTTTCCTGTTAATTCATACAACACTGTACAGTATAAAAATAGGATAAGCAGAACTAGGAGATGCTTAGGTAGCCAGAGTGTATGCACCTTGCAATACACAAATGTATATATGTACGTATAAGTGTATCTATATGTGCACCCTCACCTTTGCAAACTTTCAATCATCTTTGGGCTCCTTCAAGCTGCCACGATCACGGGATCGCCCCAAAGTTGGGCACTGGCGATCCCACTGCCCTCCCTGCAACAGCCAACCAAGCTCAGCCAGGGACCTCCACATGTGGATTGGCTCCCAGAGGCCCCCCAGGGCAGGTGTTGCAGGGGCCTCCCCATAGACCTGCAACACCTGCAAGTAGCATTCACTATGTATTTTAACTTATCAAAATCCTGGTCCTCCACTTTCTATGGGAACTCTTTTTTAGTTGTTCTCCTATTAGAGAAATTAGGCACAGGAGCATCTCTTGTAATAATCTGGTCTAAAGGGCCTTTGAACTTGTCCCTTACATTAGCCTCTCTAAAAGTTTGTTAGTAATTCTGAAAGAAAAGCTCTAAATAACACATTGTAGTCAGAGGAGCCGGAGGGAAACAAGGAGGCTTGCGTTTCGGAAGACTTCTCAGCATGCAAATGAAATGTGGGTAAACATTTACCTGCCCTGGTTCTTCAAGAGGAGCGTAAATGAATCCAAGACATCTAATAAATAATGTTTAGAACAGAGCCAGGCTATGTGTTTAGAGTGCCCCAAATGGCACATTGTTAGAAGAACTTCTGCAGAAGTCTTGTCAACACACTCAGTAGTGGGAAAACTAAAGCAGTGGGAAGCAGGATGTGACCCAGAATCCAGCCTCCAGGATGACTCTTTACAGCACTTTCCATGAGTTAAATGCAGAAAATAAAAACCTGAGACAGGTTTAAAAAGAGGAGCACTGAATAGCACTTTCAAAATCCTGTGCTCTCTTACAGACAGAATCACCTGTATTTTTAAAGAGGTACTTGGGGATCTGGCCATATTGTTCCCATATAACTTAATGGGACTCAGGCAGCCAAATCCCTCATGCAGCACTTCAGCAATGTTGAAAAGTATACCAGGCTCTATACCCATCATTATTATTTGCTGCAGAGCATTAAAAAAAAAGACAGATTTAAAATGTTTCTATTATAGAAATGTTTCATAGAATCATAGAATCACTAGGTTGGAAAAGACCTTAGAGATCATCCAGTCCAACCGTATCTGTCCACCACTAAACCATATCTCTCAGCACCTCATCCATCCGTCTCTTAAACACATCCAGGGATGGTGACTCCACCACCTCCCTGGGCAGCCTGTTCCAGTGTGTGATAACCCTCTCGGTGAAGAACTTCTTCCTTACATCCAATCTAAACCTCCCCTGGTGCAGCTTGAGTCCATTCCCCCTCGTCCGATCATCTGTCATTAGGGAGAAGAGACCACCACCCACTTCTCCACAACCTCCTTTCAGGGAGTTGTAGGCAGTGATCAGGGCTCCTCTCAGCCTCCTCTTCTCCAGGCTAAACAAGCCCAGTTCCCTCAGTCGCTCCTCATCAGACATATTCTCCAGACCCTTCACCAGTTTTGTGTCCCTTCTCTGGACACGCTCCAGGACCTCAATGTCTTTCTTGCAGTGAGGGGCCCAAAACTGAACTGAACTTTTGTTTCCTTAAACAAAAGAGAAAAGGACTGAGAGAGAACTTACTAGAAACAGTGACACCCTGAGAGACCACAATACTGCTGCACAGCAAGTACTGTCATCATCATTACTTCAACATTAATGTTATTTAAGCATGGGCAGGACTGGAGATAACAAAGTAAAACCCATTCTTAGCTTTCAGAGTAGTATTAAGAAATATTAATGAGTTGATTCTTCTAATAGTGGAATATGTAGCATTATTCCTTCTCTTTTTTTAACCAGGGGAAAAAATAAATTGTCATTACATCCTAGAATATTTCAGAACCTCATATATAACGATTTTTATATAAGATTTCTTGCACTGGTTATTTGCGCAAAGTATGTGCCTCAAGGAATAGGTATGCTTCTAAATGACAGCACGTTAAAAATGTTTAGAACATCTCCCCAAAACAATTTCTTTGGACTGCATTCAGCAGCCAGGGTCCATAAATGTCTCTGGTTTTTTTGAGCAGAAAAAAAGTTACCAAGAATTCGCATAGGCTCCTGAATTGGGTGACAGTTCACTTTTCCTGCAGGAACTCAGGTTTAGCCAGAACTAAAACCCTCCTTTTTCTGACTAGGATGCTGACCATGTTGAATCACACTCGCAAAATGAGACCAGAGCAAACTTTTCTACTAAGGCAAATCTGCCCCCATGAGCTTTTATAAAGCAATACCAGTTTAGGTTGATTTTAATTGTGGGCTCAAGAGTCTTATTTCACTCATATTTGTGTTTGTAGAACATCTGCCTAAATAGCAATACAACAAAATCCTCGTTGCAAACTTAGCTCAGGACAAAGAAACTGAACTTTCTTTGAAGTTTCATCATTTACTGCATTTAAATTGGTTTTAAAATAAATGATTGATATTAAATGTTTCAAGAGAGTCAGCCTAGTTTCTGGAAAGAGCAGTTAAACAATGACTCTGGTAAGATTTGAAGCCTATATAATTAAGTTCTGCATACATGAGCCTGGAGTTAATTTTTTTATACAACATAATGTTTTTGTAGAGTGCTTTTTTATTATTAGTTAGCTGTGTTAGGTTAGCTGTGATGTTTTGGCTGCACTCTTTTTGTTCACACAATAATAAAATATACTGTAACTATGAAAATCAATTGATGTAGGGTCTTGTCATGGCATTCATTCTGAAGCAGGTGTGCTTTTGTAGTACCAGTTTTATCGCTCTCCAGACCAACTCCTTTTATACTGCACTACTTGCTAACATAGGTATGACCATAGTCAAATAGTATCTTGACTCAAAAAACCAAAATCTTTCCTGGGTCTCTCAAGTTAGACATAGCCTGTGTTTCTCTTAAACACTTGCCTCTTTCCAGGTTCCTACTATGGGATCAAAGAACCAATTCATGTATTCTCACCTGTTTTAGGCCAGGGAACAACAATGACAAAAAAAGACCTATAGAGACCAATAATAAAGCTATAGACAAAGATTGCAGTGATACTGGTCTATGCTTGCAGTTGCCTCTTTGGCAGTCTCAAGGTTTGCTATTCTGCCTGTTATGTAGAAACACAGAAAAATCCATGATGTGTTTTTGAAACCAACATGGTAAACATAAGTCAATATTCCTAATGATAAAAGCACTTTCTAGAGGCTGTTACAACCCAGGCAAACCAATCAATAACAAGTGCAAAATGCTAGTGTCTCTGCCATGCAATCTGGGCTAAAAGTGTACTAATTTAAGAATTTTATGTAAGTACATTTGTGTTACATATACGGCTATCAAAGCAAACATGGGCTGAGACAAGCCCTGATGATAATTCCTGCAGGTAGTTACACGTGCAGCATGTCTTACACTAAAACAGTACATTTTCAAAAGGAACAACTCAGGCTAAAAATATTGATTTTTACCTAAATAACGCTGCCACTATATTTCCTCATGGGTTCTCAGAGCCCACAGAGTATTTCTTACAGTATCTTAAAGATAATCCACAAAGGACAGAGGAAGGTATTTGTGCTCCCTCTAGTTTTATAAAGACACCTTGAAAAGTTTTATATTCACTGTTAACAAATATTTCCCTCCATTAGCGGTTTTAATATTCAGATGAAAGTCTTGAGTACAAGCCAAACCCTGCACTGCATAAATCCTCAAAGGTATGTGGGCACTTACATAGGGGTTTGGAATAGATAATCAAAATACACAAGAACTGAAATGCCTTATGAGTCTCAGAGAGGTATTTGCAAGATTAGTTTCACCCTGGGGAAGTAAGTCTTCCTCAGTTCCCTCTGGAGGATAGAGGTAGGCTTCTTCGGGAGCAGCTCAGATCAGCTAAATCTCAGCGTCTCCCCCAGTTGCCTTAAGTGTTTTAAAGGTTTCAGTATCTGCAGCACTATCAAGTCTAAGTAGCTTAGGGACAATTTTAGATGCTTGTATCCTCCAAAAAATACAGATAAGTGCCTTAGAAGATTGTTAAATGTCTCTGATCAGGTTAGCGTCTCCCTGTGATTGATCCCAATGTTTTCAGTCCTCTTTTTAACTGTACATGCACCAGACCTACTTTTCAGTCTTTTTCACAGCAGAACCTTTATAGTATAACCTGGAAAAATAAATACCTTGGACTGCAAGGCAGATACCATGTTTCTTACACTTGGAACAAGTTAAAGTGAAGTAAAAACTTAAGTTACAAATTAGAGGTTTAGGTAACTAGCTTTGCACTTCTAGGACAAATCTCACTAATGGCAAATTTTTGTCTTTACTTATATAAATACTTCTAAATACTGCTCCTCATCCAAAAAAGGTCCTACAGCAAAAAAAGTGTGCAATACTTTGACTTCACTATGTAGAAAGCATTATCCAAAGAGGGAATCCAGACAGAGGGGAAGTAATTTTTAGCCTGCTTATTTGAAATACAGAGGTTTGCTGAATTGCTTGGGGTTTTCATACTGGTATTTCTGTTAGCATCCATTTTAACTGCTGTAGGAAATCCAAATGCTAAAAATTCAGTACTCGAGCAGTGCTTCAACAACTAAACTGAGGGGACAAGACCTGAGAGTCCAGATAATTTTTCCTTAGAACTAACAGAAATAACACTTGAAAATGATCACACCTATCTCCCTTCTTCCCTTCATTTATATATTTTACAAAAGCATAGAGACCTTAGAGCCTAGCACTGGGTTAGGTCTTTGTCACTGAAAGTCAGTTCTAACGGTTCAGTCCCCACTTCGTGTCTCTCCCTTAAGCCCGAGCTGCTCAGCAGTGAAGGCTGCTCAGCCAGCTGCAGCCTCCTCTCTCGAGCTGACACCGTCACTGCTGTGACCACAGGATGATGCGAGATTTGACATATGGGAAACAGAGCGGGACTACAGTATTTTTGGACCAGATTTTAGTATCTAGAGGCACGAACCAGTGTGCGGCAGGATTTTTATAAGCCTGTCGACATCAAACACCCATTGTTATTTCAGCACTTAGGGCGATTTTAAATCCCAGAAGACTTCCATCCTGCCTCTTTAGGCACCTAGGTCCCATTGTGACATTAGCTTGCTTTTGAAACAAGAATTTCGGAGTGGAAGAGAGCTTAATCATGATTTATTTCGGCTGCCTGGGCTTTGGCACAGATACACATGATATTTTATGAACACGCATACATATCCACCTGTACACACACCCTTAGAAGCTTGCAAGCCACCAGGTAGCCTTTTCAGTCATCCCTAAGGGAGGAGGGGGAAGAAGCAGATCCCATGGTGGCAGCTACCCACACACAAACAGACCGCACTGACAGGCTGAAAGAAGAGACAACGGCAGCACAGGGGAGAGCAGGAATTTGAAACGTGAGACGTGCAGCCCTGGTTCAGTCGCAGGAAAGCTCGCAGATCGCAGTGCACGGCCAGCACACTGGCAGAAGCTGCATCACTGATCTGCCACTTGTTGAAGTGGCTTACCAAAGAACTCCACGGCATGTGTGGTTTAGATGCCTTTGGGCTCCTGAAGATGTCATGTAACGTGGAAAGACTCCCCAAATAGAAACTTCTGATTCCCATGCTTTGTACTGGAAACCTAATCATGACTGTGGGACTGTAAATTGCACTGAATTCAGCTGCTCCATGCTGAGCCAAAGTCTGTCCTCATAAGCCTACAGCTAAGACGGCTTTCATCTCAAGGTTAGTCTTTCATTCACAGTGAAAACATTTCCCCAGCATTAGCAAATGGATCCCATCCCCTCAGCTGACAAACTGACAGTGCCTTCCTGTTTAGATACCATTATTGCAGATTAATTATTTAATCCAGTCTGATTGCTATGCCCATTCATTTCCCCAGCATTAGCAAATGGATCCCATCCCCTCAGCTGACAAACTGACAGTGCCTTCCTGCTTAGATACCATTATTGCAGATTATTTAATCCAGTCTGATTGCCATGCCCATTGACTGTTTACTAGCAAAGGCTGCTTTCATGTATCTCTTTAGATAGTATAATACTGCATGAGAAAATGCAGTTTGCAGAAACTGATAGATATATCTGCATGGCAATACATGATTTTGAAACAGAACAGACTCCTCTCCGCTCTGGTGAATGTGGTTAACTGTGATCACAATACTGCTGTGGAGCTTGACTTTCCACCCCTTGTACGTTGCACTGCTGTGTCACACAAATTTTCAGTTAGGTACGCTCAGCAAAAATTATGTGCAAATAAGTGATGATACAGAATTTTGCAACCATTGACACTGTCTGGTAGTATTTTTTACTTACCCTCCATATGTACAAATTACTTCAGCAGCTTTGAGAATCAAGATATTTATCATGACGATTGATGTCAATGAAAAAGAAATTATATTTTAGTCATCTGCTAAAAACTGTTCACCCCTGCTAAGTGGGTGAATGTATTCTTTCAGGGCTACCCTGAGGAAAAGAACAATAGTTTAAAGCTTCACTGCTCCAATTGTTCTGTCATTCCAATAGCTAGTAACTGTTGCAGTTGAAAAATGTCATTTGGAAATTTTTCCCATAAAAAATGAGATTGCATCAAGAACAAGATTTGGCTAAGAAATGCTATCTTACCTTTTTTTTGTTTGTTTGTTTTGGATGGGATATCATATAAAATTAAATAAACATTCTGGTTCCAGGGGGTTTGAAGATTTTCAAGACTTTTCATTATATTTTCTATTTGTTTTTAACTATAAGCACTTTAGTGAACAGAACTGATTTTTTTCCCATCTTCTGAATCATCAGACAGTTTAATAAGACTGAAAAGACAGAGTAACAAAAGGAGAAAGAAATTTTAAAAACCCAGCTAACAATCTTAGTTTTAAAAAGTAGAGTCCCATAGCAGAAAAGAGTAAACATTTAAAAAAAAAAAAAAAGGGAAAAAGAGATAAAAAGTTAAAAACCATATATAATATTCATATTGTGAGTCTCAGAGACAGAAAAAGCATGGGAATTATTATTAAAATTTCCTGAATAATATAATCCAATATAAATTAAAAACAAGCAAAAAAACCAAACAAAAAAAAACCCAAAGAAAACATACAATATAAGAAACTTAATAAGCAAGTAACATTTATTTAACTTTATTTTTTCCATCAACTCTAACATCTAACTACAGGATTAAAAGTTGTCCATACCTACCTCACAGTCATGTTGTTAAAGTATTCAGATTTGTAACACTCCAGTAAAATAAAGAATTATGGTTTCCTGTCTGTTATCAGGGGAAACATGATGATAGTAGCAGTTTTGTGTGAATTAGAACAGCAGAATATGCCTTAAAATTATAAAAGGAATGTATTTTAACTCAGTATTCAAAAGAACTGATTATTCCTACGTTTCCTCCTTGGAGAACGATTTATGCCTATGATTTCTTCAGACAATTTGGCACATCAGTACAATTCTATTGATAGTTATTTCTTCATAAGCAAGGATAGATAAATGCATGCTCAAGCACCTCGTTATTTGCCTTGTATTCCCAACTCCTTTTACAAACTGTGACTCACCACTGTACCTTCAGTGATATTTTACAATTCTAGGTGGAGTAAATTCTATTTATTTCTCTGATTATAGTTTCCAGTTCTGATAGATATTGGCCATATCAGACATTATTATCTTGTTTCTGTCAATGTCAGTGAAACAAGGAAGAAGTTTTACACAATGGAAATAGTTCTTATATGTCATCATTTATGAAATCCGTGCAATTCAACTATTGACTGTATGACTGTATAAGCTAAATGTAATAGCAGGCTGTCGGAAAACAAGACTTCCTAAACATACACTGGAAAATACTGTCTCAGAGAATTTCCTGTGGCTCTCACTATATTTATTGTGGACAACTGGTCCCATCTAGGAAGCTATAAGTTAAAGGGCTTTGTCCGGATAACACTTGGTTAGATAAAGTTACCTTTGTAAAGAGGAGAGCGTCTGTGGTGGATTAATGGACAAAGTACCTGATGGAGAGCAAGCAGGAAGACCTTGCTGAAGGTTTAGAAGGCGGCAGTCTTCTCTTTTCCCTGAGTGAATGGCCTCAGGTAAAGAGTATCTGGATAAGGACTTTCTCTTACCGTAGCATCCTATTTTCTTAAATAAAGGTTTGATAAGGTTTGTTTCGGTTTAGCTACGAAATCTGTCTTGTCACTACTGACAAACACCATTTGCTTCTCCTGTGAAGGAGAAACATCTCGAGAAGGAGATGGGATCAGCCTCCATCAGTGAGGCTGCAACTGAAGCTGGGGTGCACTAACTGGGCCCCAGTCTGATGCTGGGGCAATATAGCGGAAGAGAAGAAACACGAGATCTATGGGACCAGGAAGGAAGAAACAACAGAAGAAAAATACAGAGTAGGGATCACCGTGTCCTGTAGCCACATAGCCGTAATAGCATCAACTGCTTGAAACTAAGGGAGAAGGCTTTTCTCATGTGTTCTAGTCAAAACCAGAAACAAAACTAAACAAAAAACCCCCACCGTCTTCTGTTAAGGGGATGGTTTGGGGTTTTTTTCCCCAGATGATTTAACAGATAGCTCTCAGCTAAAATTCATTTGGCACTCTGCTAAAACTTAAAATAAATATGCAATGGCCTACGTTGATTGACATGAGATACAAATGAGACATTCACTTTAACAGCCCTGAGAGAGACACTGACCTTAGCCTCCTCTGACCTGAAGTGCTGTAAGTCTACCCACTGACCATTAGTACCGGTTGCTTATCATTTTGCAGGAATCACTGTATATTTAAGGACAGTGAATGGTTTCTCCTTACCTTGAGGTTTCTGCTGTGTTAATGTTTCATAACATTTTTTTTTTCCCAAGAACTAAATACTTTTAGCTAGAAAAGCTTTTCTTTTGGATTAGATACGGTTGGCAATGCCAAAAATAATAATAAGACTTTTAGATTAACAATATTTTTCAAAGAGTGAATCAGATGACTGATATCTTCATTTAATAACCTCTGTTAGCTACTCTTGTTTATGAAAGGACATAATTTCCCTCTCCCTCATTTTATTTTGGGGAAGTTTAGCAGTGCAACGATGCTCCCCTAGGATCACAAAGCAAACTTGGAAGCTAGAGATGCAGGAGGAGTATTTGTTAAAAAGTATATAATTGTAAGTGCCAGTTTTTCTATAAAAAGAAAGACGAGAAGCATGCTATGAATGTTCATTTGCAAAGTCTCAAGCTGTGACTGCGTAGCTGTGAATCTCATTCCGCTATTGTCAAAGCACCGCATTGGTAATTGGCAAGAATGGATGGCTAGCCACACACAAAGTAACAAAAGTTATGAGATCAGCAGCAGCTAAATATACTTGCTGCTTCTACAAAGTGCATAATCTACTTTTATCCTTTTTCCTCTGAGGGCTGTGTGCTAGGTGATGAAATACGAAGTTGGGGAATAAGGTGGAAGTGCAATCCTCATGACTTCAAGATGGAATCCAAGCCCTCTGCTCTGACCTCCTTCCCGCTCTTCAGCAGACTGTAGCACTGCAAGAGGAGGGTCCAAGTGGGAGTAGCATCCAGCGAGCGTTCATCAGCATCTGTCAGCAAGTCTTCCAGTGACCACTGGGTGCTCGGATGTAGGAAATCACACACTTGTATCTGCAACCAATGCTCCTGAGGGAGGAAAACCGATGCTCCTGAGGCACTGGAACTGGTTGCCCAGAGATGTTGTGGATGCCCCATCCCTGGAAGTGTTCAAGGCCAGGCTGGATGAGGCTTGGAGCAACCTGGTCTAGTGGAAGGTGTCCCTGCCCATGGCAGGGGGGTTAGAACTGGATGATCTTTAAGGTCCCTTCCAACCCTAACCATTCTATGATTCATTCTATGAAAACATCGGCAGCTGGGAGAAGGAACATAGAAGGAAGTTCTTAATATGATCATGCAGCACAGTACCATGTGACGTGGCATGGCACGCAACGTGACAGACTGGAATTTGGTATAACAGCTGCTATCTGGGGGGTAGAAATTTCACCTCAGCAGCAACCTAGATTGCAAAAAGTCTGCTATAAATTCCCGTAATGTAAGAAAGATGCTGCGAGTAAAACGATTACACCTTTGCTTGCAACAGCTGTGAATCATTTGACATTTAGGCAATAGTGTAATAAAAATAATAAATAATAATTTAGCCAGAGCCTTTTAGATCCTTTAATAGATGCAACACTTGAGCTGCTGGCATCTCTTGAGCATTTCTGAAATGTTATCAGAAAACACAGGTGAAAGAAGATCCCACTGGTAGCTCTGAATGTCCTCTAATGATTTCCTACCCAGATAATTTGCTTAGACTCATCACCTTCACTATCATAAATCAAGTCTTGATGTGATTTTAAGTCCCTTAGCTACCCACACAGAAAAGATATGATATTAGATTGTTTTTTGATGCATTTTATCCCTTCCTGTTCCAAGAAGTTTTGTAGAAACCAAAGCAAGTTTTGAAATTGTATGGAATTTGAAAGTGGTGTTTTTTTCAGATGTTGAAACAGCTCAGACTTTTCCTTTATTTTGGTGGAGTGTCTGAAGGAAAATGTCTCTGATTTGGGTGTGAAGAAGGACCTGTTCTTTGAAGTGCCTGAAAACAAAGAGTTGGGTCAAGGCTTAAGAAATGTAAAAATGGTTTGCCTGTAACAAAATGAGAAAACTTAGAATTTAATTTCGGTTGTTTTACAAAAAGTGAACTTTCTACAACATGGGTTGTGCCAGTCCAGCTATGGTTCTGGAACAGTAAATTGGGCATGGACTGAGAAGCAGGAACCACTGGTCGTGGCACCATGACTGAGTGAGAAAAAAGACACCATATAAAAAGTATGTAGAAGCACATATAGGAATCCTCTGAGTTAAAAAGAATGCTTCTAGAAGAAGTAAGAAGCAGGAGTATTTAGACTATGAAAGAAGTTTCATTATGCAAGGAAATGTGGATATTTCAAACCTTGTTTCCCTTTGAGCATGCCAAAATCAAAACTGGTTTAAGTCACCAATGAACCCTAACTGCATATCCATGCCCTTCCATGCCCTAAAAAAAACTGGGTTTTGGCTGAAAACTGAAATTCTGCATATTGATTATAGCCTTGCTAAACTTTTTAATCTCACACACAAGTGTAATGCAAAACCTAAAACCACATTGTTTTCATCTCAGCGTTTTTCTTTCTGATGGTCTCTTGAACTAAAATTCTAGTGCAAATGGCTTGGGTTATAAAGTGTTCCCATTTTCACCTCTGAACCACTTCACCTAATGGATTATACTCACGCCCAAGCCCCTGTGACTAGCAGTATTGGTGTAGCAATATGGAGAGCAATACGGAAGGAACAGGGACTCCTATTCAAGAAAAGGGCCAAGAAGTGTTTGGAAAAGGATTGCAGGGAATGAGGAGAGATACAGGGAGCTGTGCAAAGGACTAGGGAGGCACTGATGAAAAGGATTGTCACAGAGAAAAGACTAGAAATTTAAGTGACTGCTGTAGGCAGACTGGGAGGGATATGAAAAAGAAGCAGCAGATGGAAAAACCTGGGAAAGGTGTTGAATTTAAAGAACAGTGGTACGGTGTGATGCTGACAGGGGAATATTTGTCACAAAGGGAAGTGTCAAGATCCAAACAATTAATTACTAGGGCGGTCTTAAAACTCAATATTCTTAAGTGTAGTGAATGTCAGAATATTTTGAAAGACTTTAATCTTCAACTTGTGTGATTCAACAGCCTGCATTTTCTTCATGAGCGGAATGGGTTAAACTCTTGCCTGAGGTTGAAAGACAAGGGGACCTATGGGAAAAAAAGGGGACATTTGTCTGCACCCATCTGATCTGAAGGCAAATTAATCATCTGGAATGGAGCAGAGAAGGACACCCAGAAACAGCTTCTATTAAGAGAAAGTGGGAGCAGTGTCCTCTCTGAACACTGCTTTCCAACAGGGTCTCCCACCCCGGTTGCAGCGGTCCTGTGAGGATGGCAGCAGATGAGGCAGAGGTATGATGGATAAAGGGGAGTGAGAGAGATGTTGATAAATGTTTTCCAGGTCTGAGAAAGAAAGCTTGAGCATATGTGCTGCTCTCTGCCCAGCAAGGACATTGCAGGGGCAGAGCCCCAACCAAAGCAGTGCACTCATCCAGCTGACCAAGAAAGCTGGTTTTGTTTTAGAAAAACTGCCTTGCTTTGCAAGAAAGGCTGCTGGCTGTCTCTGCTCCCCATGAAGAGTTAAGCCCTCATTTCAGAGCATCTGTAAGCAGCTCTTTGAGGACGATGAGGGTGAGCAAGAGGGCAAGGGGACCCAGGAGGAGGCTGTACACAAGACTGCTGCCCCAAACACCCACCCCTGGGCACTAAGCAAAGCCCAGCTGCATCTGAAATAACAGGTACATGTAAGCACTTGCGAGCCTGTGCCTCGGACTCGCGGTCTCTCAAGCCTACAGACCAGGGAGCTGCTCTATGTTCAAAATGACTACTCCACTCCAAACACAGAGGCATTCTCCCTGGGCCAAGAAGGACAGGGATGGATCCTGACCTATGCCTTACCCCCGTGTGCATCTGGAAATGCAACTGAGCTGTGCAGCATGATCCAGGAAGTTTGAAGGGCTCCCAACTAACCCTGCTTAAACACAGGCTTGTATATCCCCCATGGAGCAGCTATCCCTCCTTCCCCCTCTCCAAAAGCCTGTTTAACCCGTTAATGACCTCCTGGCAGCACTGTCAGTCTTCACAGGGGCTTGGGAGGAGGTCCTGGGAGTATCACCTACATCAACAAACCAGTCTCACTCTTCTTCCCCCTCTCCTCCCCACCAACCAAATGTTCTTTCCTAAAGCCTTTCTGTTGCTTTCTGGTTTGGTTTTCCAATAATGCCCCCTTCCTTGTTGCACTGACCTGATCTATCCAGAGACAAACCCCCCAAAGAGTTAAAGGGTAAATATTGAACAGGCCAAGCAAATGGTTCTACACCTCAGGTAGCATAGTCATAAAATACTTCTGTCCCAGATCCACAAGAACTGCACAGTCTATTTTGAATAGTCTCCTGATAATTTGTGCGTTTTAGAGGGCAAGTTAAGGTTAGGTAGGCCTTTTGCTGATCACAGCGAGTAGCAGGTTAGCTGTCAGACAGAAAAGGCTGAATCTCTTCAACACTCATGTCTGGACGCTGCAGAACGCATGTCTCTTGTAAACAAGAAGTATTGGTAAGGGAAAGTCTAGCAGCATTTGGAAGGAGCAGGGGGATACAGCTTGGGGGATTTCACTGAAACCCTTTGCTTATTATTCCTGTGTATTTGTCTGTGCTGTCTCACTGCTGTTTGGAGCTCTGCATAAGAGCAAGACAAGGCAGAGGAGCTGACAAACGGGCAAGAAGGCTGGCACACTGTGCAGGAGTTTGCCAGCCTCTCAGCAGCCTCTTTGCCAACAGCAGGACCCCCTGGACCATCCACTTTTTTCAGCACAGCCCCATAGTCTTACCTTAGATACCCACCTCCATGAAAGCCCACAGCAAAACTACCACACATCTTCCCCTCTGTACTCTGTGGGTGATAACAAACCACAAGGAGGATAACAAAGCACAAGGAGGCAAATCAAATAGGATTAAAATTCCTTTAACCCTATTTCCACCTCTTTTCCCTTTAGTAAGTATACATGCATGCTGTTAATAATATTTCCTTGGACATCTTTCTGTTCCTTCTCTTCATATTTTTCTACCAGGACTTTGCCTCAGTTTGGGTTCTTTTTTCCCTTTAAGGCAGAAAAAAATGAGATGACACTATTGGAGTTGGTTTTATTTCACTTTCAGAAAAATGAAGCATACTGCAGAGAATATATGCAGTTGGACTCATGTGGCTGTAACTCCCACACATACAGACCATTTCTCCTGGGAACTGAAATACTTTTACCATGTGTTGGGTGACAAAACACATTAGTATATTCCTTATATAGAAACACCATATAGCACTGTTTTAAGCATAATTGGGAAGGAACATTGTAATATGAGCTCTAGAAAGTTGGACTCAGATGAGCAAGCATTAATCGTTCCCAAGGAAAGGGCTGAGATAAGATTTGGCTTCTATGTTCCATTCTACTAGAAATGTAGCAGGCAGCTTGTATTTGCTTTGGAAAGTTTGGCATGTTCCATTCGATTGCAACTGACTTGATAGAAATACACATGCATCCTGCATAAACATCAAGGAAATCTGTATTTAATGAAAGCAAGGCTGCATATGCACATACACAGAAAAGAAAGGATGAAAAAAGAGGCAGGACTGCTACTGCACTTAGTATCAGGCAGCAGGTGAACCCTGAGACAGATCATCTGCTTACCAGAAGTCATCTTCATCCCTTAAATTCACATGCCTAGATCCCCTAACCTAATGGCATAAAAGAAATATTTCCTGTCTTACAGAGCAGTGGATGCACATACCACTCGACAAGCAGATGCCTCGTGGTCCCATATATATACTCCATGAAACAACCACAGTTTTTACAGCTCAGAGATAGAAGACCTGGAGGTAGAATTTTGCTTTTTGGTCTGGGGTTTTTTAACCTTTGGATCAGCCTTTGAAAAAATGAAAAGCTTCATTCCCTGTACCTCTAATCGCAATGAAAATCTAAAGAACATTAGGCCCTTGTGCCCAATCCTGCAAATGGCTCTTAGAGAGCAGCCCACCTTAACTGCAGAGAACCTTGCTTAGAACCAGGATAACGGCATTGCCGGAATCGGGAGCTGGCCTCTGAGTGGACCCAGGCAATTACTTGTGCCAGGAACCTGGCATTTCTAAAGCTTGACCTGCCCTAGCACAGCATCTTGTGTGAAATGCTGAGGTTTGTGAAGGCTGTTAAATCTGTCTTCAAGGAATAGCACTAATATCAGTCCTTCCAGTTCTGCAATAACCAAATGTGAAAGACTTACTAGCTTAATAGCTCATTTATGAGTCAGCCAGGGCTTCCATGCCCCACACACGTGGCCTCGAGCTACAGTCCTGCAACGA
>NW_010227469.1:9264-48025 GCF_000690775.1 Eurypyga helias | reverse complement strand
TTCACTTTTCCTACCCATCACAGAGGCTTCTGAAGAGCCTTCAAAAAACAGGACAGCAGGAGGAACAAGTAGGACAATTTTCAGACTCACCTTTCTAGAAACGCCTCTCCCTGCTGCCTGCACTCATGCTTTGACAGCAAAACTGCCCTGGAACCACTGAAGTGTTCTTGCCTCTTGTGACATGTCTGGGAGATCTGGGCATAACATCCAGGGCATAGCTGGGCATTAAGCAGTACCATTTTCACCTCTCTCTACCTCTCCGTGGTGCAGCAGCTTCTTCATCATTACTTTAAGTGAAAGGAGAAACTCCTTAGCTATTTCTCTTGACATTTAGATTTTAAAGATTTTTTTAAAAAACATCAATTGCTACATATACTTCACTTTTCTGTTTTCTTCCCCTTCTCCCAATTATTTGGAAAAAAATTGTCATGACCACATTCACTTGGTATTTCAGCTATTTTGGGATTCCAGACTAAAAAATATTTCTCAAATACCAGCATGAGCTCCAGACAATGAAATCATTAGCTTGAAAGAAAGAGCTCAAGCTGTCCATCAGCAGTAACGTTTGCTACATGGCAGAATACACAGAGCTAGGTACACAGGAAAAAAAATATTTTTTTGGAATGAAGGAAATTGCCACATTGACATTTATGAAAATTTTAAGAAAAGGAATAAAATGTACTTGTTGGAGCACTCTTAGTACAGCGATGGGCCAGTAAAATATTTGCAGTGCTCTGATCAAGAACACTGTAATGTGGTCAAGGTGTAAAGGCACCCCAGCTCAGGTCATATTTGTCCAAGAACACATTTAGTTTGGAGAAGCTATTTCTGAATGACTAGTTGGTGTTATAATGGCTTCAAGCTTCTGATTATCTTACAGTGTGAGATCACTTTTTCAGAGGAAAATATTGGTTCATTTTACATTTATAGCATGGTGTAATTTAAGAACAGATAAAATTGAGCTCCAAATAAAAAATTAACCCAATTACTCATTATTAGCTAAATACGTTCTCATGAATTGAGTATTTCCTGCAGCAAACTCTCCTATCTCTTGCCCTCTCAATGGGATGATAGCACTTAGGGATAGTTCAGCTTTTTTGCAAGAGAATTGGATTGAAATCATGTCTCTTCTCTTCTTCCTATTATACTTTGAGGTCCTGATCCACAGCAGTATTCAAACCTAACTTAGAGTGTCCGAGTAATTTCATTGCCTCCACGGGCAGCACTGTCTAGGCTGCATTTTTCATGCTACCTACAACCATACGCTGCTATTCCGCATCAGAATAGATTATTAATATTGTATTATGAAAAAGAAAAATGCTTTATTTTTATGCAACTAAAATACATAAACTTGAAATAATAAAAATACTTCTGTGTTTTCCTGGATACGAATCTACACAACTGCTATGGTATCTGCATTGCCGCAGCGAAGAACTATAGGAATAGTGCTTGATTTTCTCGTTGAAGGTTGGAGACAACTGTCATTACCTCATCCTCCTTCATTTCACCCACTGTTAGAATTCTCCCTCAGGAGAAGAAGTAGCGAAAGCTGACATACCTGTTCCTCAGCACTGACAGATGACTCTGCTATTATTATGAGATTAATCACAATACTGTTGCACGCAGTACATTACTATGTCTTAGGCTGGACCTAATGAAGCTGCAGATACATTGAAAGATTCTGCACGTCAGTTGGTGTCAATAAACACGCAGATTTTTTGGATATGTCTGAGCAAACTTAATTCATGTATTTATAAATGCCAGGAGCAGAGGGCATTCTGAGGGCACAGTACTGCAAGCTGGTCACTCGGCTGTATGGCCAGTTTCCTCAAGCCACTCGTTATTAGCCTGTGCTCCTTGTGACCTTTCCTGGCTCTCTCCCCAGCAGAGGTGAGACTACAACAGGAAGTCGGATGCTTCCTCATTATTCTCAGCCTCCACTCGCCCACTGGTTTTCAGCTGCAGAATGAGTCAATCTGGGAGGGACGTTTCTTTATGTTAGAAAGCAGTCATTAAGGAAAAATTAGGTAGGTTACACAGTTGTGTAGGGTATAATGATCTGGATGAATACAGTAAGGTCTCTTGGCAGCTGAGATAGTTAAATTCTTTTAAGGTTTGCCTGCTGCAGATTTAAAGCTGAGGTTACAAAGTCTCTGGTATGGGAGAGCAGAGGATGCCCCACAGGAAGATAATGATGTTTTGGGAAACATGCAGAGGGGTTGCAGTCCCCTTTAAAATACATTTTTCCAACATATGGTCACACTTCATATGCCACAACCACCCTATTTTGGGCACAACTGTGCGGGATATAAAGCTGAGTTTTATAGTCATGCAGAGAAATACAGACCTGGTGGGTGGGCTCTGGCTGGCTCAGGGCACTGCCCTGCTTCCTGAACAGTGATGTCTCTTACTGCCTGGGGCAGCCAGCCCTGCCCACTGCTGCTCTCCCATCTGCAGCACAAAGCCCTTCGTGAAAGGGACTTTCTTTTTCTAGTTCTTCTGCACAGCAGCCTAGCCCTCTGCTAGGATGTGAGGTGAGGCCTTTCCTTTTCCATAGCTGATGGGAACGGAACCACAGCCAAGGTGCAACCCCACGCAGCTCTGACGTGCTGAAATGCTGAATTATGGATGATTTCAAGTTGAGAGGGATTGCAGATCCCCTTGGAAAAGGCTGTGACTGGGCTGAAGCCACTGGATTTGTAAACCGCAAAGGGTCCACAGGCTGGAGGTTATATCCTTCTGACACTTGGCATTCATGCAGAGAGCATGAAAGCAACATAGTGAAAGCAGTGAATGAGAGAATGAAATAACTCTTAAGATTTATCCAAGCATTTTGCCATCTTTTAGAAGAAAAAGTGGGTGAAATTACTGTTATAGTTCTGCCCTTCCCTTTTCTTCCTATATCCATCTACTTATATCTTTCTTTGTCTTTTATTTAAACAAGTCCATGACCACTTCTTCTGGTTAAATGGGAGTAAGGTAGCAATTGCAAATGAACTTAAGCACTTTAAAAGGACTTTGGAACAAGTAAACAGATTGTGATTTTGAAAGAAGTGTAAAGAAATTTAAGCTGGCACATGTCTCCAACTGCTTTCCACTGAGAAATTGTCACCTTCCCATAGTCCTTCTTGTACCATTCAAGGCAATGCATGGGAAGGATAACCGATAAATTCATACTCATCTCGTAAAGCTTAACTGTGTGTCTTGGTACTACTCCTCTCTAAAAGTCTATATTATAGTTTTATACTGACTGTGAAAAGTCTCTTAGGGGAAACTGGATAGGGAGCAGCAGGATAAAATGCGCATATTATGGCTTAGCTGCATTTGTTACCATGATCATCTCTTGTTGCTATGGAGAGACAAGTTTTATGTGCCAGCAGAATCGGGTAATGCAGTGCCAAGTTACCAACTATAGCAGAGATTTCAAAGATGAGTAGCAGAACTTTCTTTCCTAAATGGGGAGTTTTGAGGGACAGAGGAAATTCATCTCCATTTGTCAATTTAAGGTTTGCTCAGTCATTTGAAATCACTAGATCTTCGGCACACCTCACATAATTAACTCCACCTGGAATAATTATAATGAAGTAAACACAACACAGAATTCTCAAGTTTATGACATAATGTAGCTATTGTGGTGCTAATTTTTTTTTAATTTGATAATAAATTCCAGCAGATGACACATATTAGAGCTCTTCTTTTCTCTCTCTTGGCATTGTCTAACAAAACAAAAAAAGGCAAAAGGCAACGTGGAAGACTGTCAGGAAAAAAAAAAAGAGAAAAGCAGGAAAAGACTACCTAAGAGAAGTTAACAATGCACTGTCATAGTGGATATAGAGTATTCAGAAGGCACTGATCCCATCCTCTGATCTCATGAAATTCTATGTGGCATTTCTTAAAATGTAGGTTTCAGTTTTAAGATTCATATTTTCAAACTTCCTTAATACCTTTAGAATAAAAGAGGTCATTTCTGAAAAAGTAAATCTTCTTCAAAGTGATACCACAATGCAGAATTAAAAAAAAAAACAAACCCCACACAACCAAAAAAAAACCCCAAACAAACCAAACCAAACAACAGCAACAACAAAAACCCCACACCTTAGTGCTCTGAGCTCTGCAAGAGTTATGATACCTGGCAACCCTGCAACAATGTCTGTTGAAGATGAAGCACCTAGCAAGTACCATCATCTGCAAACAATACGTGGCATTAATGCAGATCCAGTGCCAAGTATTCACTGGGTTTCAGGAGGTTGGCAGGAAGTAGGCTTAGGTGCACTGCAGTTTGTGGAGAGTCTGACATAAGAGCACAAGGCTGATTTTTAAGTAGCGTCGATTTCAAAAGTGTTAGCAAGAACACAGGGGGGCACATTCTACCTAGTTGTCTCCCTGACCTGAGAAATGCAGATTTACACTTACCCACATTTTCCTTTATCAATGCACCTCTGATTTGGGATCAGGTAGGAAAATAGCATTTACAATGGGCACAAGGAATGTCATTCAGTATTTCAGCAAGCAGCACGGTGGTCTCATCTCCTGCCAGTCCTGCTCCAACAAAACCAACAGGCTCACAACCTTCTACTTCCAACACTGCATCTTGTGATCCCATCTGCTATCAGCCTGAGCCATGTCATAGCTTGCTAAATTGATAGTTATTCTGGAAGCGTGAACATACGTAGAACTGTCTACGATGCAACAGAGATCCTACCAAGAGTGTAATGCTGTTGCATCAAGCACAATGAGCTGGGTTACCTGCATCCCCTTCACTAGGGCGCCACCAAACCCTTTGAAGCACTGCGTGGCTGGGACGAAGTGGCTGCTCTCGCAGCAGGGCAGTTGAAATATCCACGGCAGTTGCTTGCTTGTCAAGATTAAAATTCACTTTTTTCCATATATTTTTGCCAATGACTTAATCTCACTCCTCTTATTTTCTCCACAGCAAACACCCCACCCAGGGACGAACTGGCATCACCAGAAGAAGCAGGGAGCAACTGAACAAAAGGCCCTGTTTCTCATTCCTGTTTTCCAAAGAAGATGGCAATCACCATTCTGCTTAATACCAAGGCTGAACCAGGACTTCTAAAGGTAAAAGCTTGATTTGGAACAAAGCTCCAAAAGCAATAAAACCACATTTGGGAGCCTAGTATATGCTACTGATAGCAATCAGATTAAAGAGGTATATTTTCCTTATCAGTGTATCCAACTGACTACTGCATTAAATATACCTGTTGTTTCCTGACATTTGTGTGAGCTGTCATCTCAGGCATGTATTTCAGTAGAATTACTAGTTCAATATTCAGACCTGTTTTACAACAGTGTGCATCTGAATGCATACTTGAATTCTAAATAGGTAAACATTTATTAACAAAAATTCTCCACTGTAAGAAGCAGAATGACAGTAAAAAGAAAACAAGAACCAAACCCCAGAGCTGTCCTCATAAATCCCCTCAAACTTATAACAACCTGGTAGGCAATTGGTGGCTACATGATATACATTTGACAGCTCTATCTTTTCCCGCCGGACCACACTACTCCTAGCAGGCTTCCACTCCCTCCGCAACTTTGGCTCCCAATCTCCAGATACTGCCACGGCAACTCCTGCCTTCCCAGCACTGCACCAGAGCGTCACTCCAGGTCCCTGCACCACAGCCCAGAGGTCAGTAGTCCACTGAATCCGAGGGAGCTGCTTCCCACCCTCAGCCCCACAGTGCTATCAGATGATGTGACTATCTTGGGGCAGGGGAGGGAAGAAAGCATTGCAGCTGCTGTCTGCTGAAGGTACGTCCATAGCACAGGAGACAATCCCACGGTGGGAAATAAAGCACCAATGCAGGGCATACAGAAAGGATTGTCTTGCTCACGCAGAAGCTGTGGACTTGAAACAGGAGTAAATGGGTGAAATCCTACATCCTGTGTTATGCAGGAGCTCAGACAAGATTAATGGTTCCTTTTGGCCTTTGTATCCATGAATCTATAATTGAGCACTTTGCTGGTGGTACAGCACACACCTGTAGCAAAGATCTCTTCTTGAAAGAAGATGTCAAGATCTTCTCTTGAGAGAAAATCTCTTCTTGAGAGAAGTCCTGTGCAAGGAAATCCAGTGCTAGAGCAAAGGCATCCTAGGGTTACCAGAGGATACATTTTTCTAGGTAAAGACTCTAAATCAAGATTAGTAATATGCTTGGCCATGAGAATCCCTCTTTCCCATTCCCTACTCCCAACAAGTTTATCCAATAAATAATTAGAGGAAATGGTATATATTCAATTAAACCAGGATCTCTGTGGGAACTGAATGACTCTGGAGATCATTTCCAGCGATGGAAAATGAAGACTTCCCATGCTTGTTTTAATCCCAGACAAGTATTGTAAATTCCATTCATGAGAGAGCCTGTGAGTAATCTCAGGCGCAGATATCCAACTATTTGACTGTGCAGTTCAAGTCACCTATCACCCTTCCTCTAACTCTTCATCTCTCAGGTCACCTTGACCTTCTGCCTTACCCCAAAGGATTTGAGTATCACGGTATGACTGACAGATCCGATCGCGTAAGGAGCACATATCTGCTCACACGGTGGTTGGTACAGGCAATGCCTACACAAACAAAGGGTACAAGGTGTGTGCCAAAGGCATTTTAGCCATATGACAGATCGTATTTGTTTACATGACAGGAGAGGAAATGCAGGATCCCAAGGAAGAGAGGCGGTTGCACATAAAGGTTGCAAGAACTGCTTCCAGCCCACCAGAAACTTATTCACCTTGCAACCTGCTTATCAGATGTCCAGCCTCTCCTGCTTAGGGCTGGATACCCTGATATACAGCCAGCAATTGCACCACAGCACAGAAGATTTTTCAGAAATCCAACCTGGTTATTTCAAATGAGCCCCCTGGGTTGCAAAGCACATACGATGAGGCTCCCCTGAGCCACGATAAACACAAGACACTCGGTTAACTTTACACCTCACTTCTCTGACACGCAGTTCTGCTGAACACTTGGGGTGAGAAAAGTGACCGTACCACAGCTGAGTTTCTCACCTGTAGGCCTGATAAGCACCATGACAACAAGTAAACCAGTTTTACTACCGCTTGATGAGCAAGTAGGAAGGGTGGCCATAGCTCCCTGGTTGGCCTTGGCTCCCTCCTGGCTACCAGGTTCACAGGACACCAAAAGGTATGCTGCTGAAGGAAGGGGAGACCAGTGCTCAGGTTATAAAGAGGAGCCAGATGCAGGTCCCCACTGTTAGGGAAGGCAGCGAAAGCATGGGGCTCTGAAGAGTGTTTCTTTCACCCCATTCTCAAATGCGTTTTCAGACACAGCTGGTTTAAACTCTGTGGGAAGCCATGTCCTGAAATCAGGCAGTGTAAAGAAGGAATTACAACTGTTGGGAGCATGAAAGGAAGGGGAAAGGAAGACGTCGTTTGACACGTTAGAGTGTATATCTTCCTCTCACAATTCATATAATAAAATTCATTATGAATAATATTTACATACATCATATAAACTTGACTTCAGAAAATCAAAAATGCATTTTCATCCTATGGAGCTTTCACACCCTCTGATCTCACCCACAACCAGACTGTCTGATTCTTAGAAATCACAGCTTTACAAGACCTAGAAGACTACATGGAGATCAGGACCAGCCTGAAGCTTACTGAAACACGGTCTTTATACAAGATGTGCTTAAAAAGCACTGGTTGCCAGAGGTGACAAAAATGCAGGAATGTTTATATAATTTTCTGTAATATCTCTTGACTTGGGTGCTCGCACTCCTACCTCCAGTGGAAGTTCAGCACCTTGCCACTGAAAACACTACATTATTCAGCAATCGTAAAAGAGAAGGAGAGAGAAAAACAATGTTATTGCTCACAAGGCTGGGTCGGGCCACCAATTTAAAAAATCACCACTACACTACCAGGAGTGCAGGCAGGACAAAAGCTGTGTCCAAAGTTATAACAGAAAGAGCAACTTGGCCTGGTAGAAAGCACTCAGGAAAAGCTCAGAAGCCTCCATTGTCATTCAGGTGCATTTCAGAGTATGAATTAATTAGCAGGAGGCTTTCAGAAAAGAACTGCATCTTTTATTGGCAGTTCCTAATGTGAAAGCCCTGTCACCACGGCTGAGAAAGTGACTCAGAAATGAAAATGAAAATGAGAAAGAGACAGAGAACTGCCACAGTATCCAACTCCTGCTCCAACACCAACCCATCAAGCCAGTCAGCCAGCAAATTCTGCCTTTAAGTGTTATTGGTCACATACCTTTATCGTGTCATATTACTCCAAACTGCACCCTGTTGTACACCTAAGTGACAGAGCATCTCTTAAGGTAATGCAGAGTAGAACAAATACAGGAAGAAAAGATACTGACTTATGGATTGCATGCCTACAAACAATTTAAAGAGTGATTATGCAAACTGATTCGTATTTTTATTTTTAATATGATTATATTTCCTGCTACCTTCACCCTCCTCCACATCCTTCCCTACAGTTCAGATGGGGTTTTTTTAATTCACCAAACAGATGCAAAAGCTGATATTTCTCTGTCCACGTTTCTTTTGCAAAAACCCTGCAACCTTGTGCTTAATGAGGAGGAGTTTTAATAGAAGGACAGAGAGGTTAAATTGGTTAACAGAGCGAAAAAGAATGGGATAAGAAAAAGATCAGGTTTCCATGGAAACAGAGCCACATCCTATAATACTCTTGACTTTATGTATTTATTTATTTATTTCAGCTATATCCGTTTCTAAGCAATAAGTTAAAAAAATGTTGAGGAATTCAGAGTTCAGAAAACTCTGGTTTTAAACAGGGGTCCAGACCTTCAGCTGCTATAAATCAACACAGCTTTGCTGAAGCCAGCAGCATGGCTAATGGCACCATTGTGGTTTACACCACTTAAGGATTTGGCCCAAGTGCCCCACAGAGAAATTAAACTTATGAATATGGACTGGGAGACAAAAGATTAGCCAGAAGATCTGCACAATAAGGAAGCTACCAGAAACCTCTGCATGGGATTATATGGGGGTTCCACGTAACTGCCTTCCTATAAGGTGGCTTTTCAGAAAGGATGTTTTATGTAGGTCCCCTGCTTGCGGAAGGAGGGTAAGGGAAGGTACAGACCTCAGTGTGCAAGTAGAAGGGCAGGGAGCAGGTCTAGCTAGTCTTGCAAAAGATAAGACAGGCTTAAATTGGCTTACACCTTCGATTTCCACCCTAGCCCTAAAATACCTTTGAAGAAGAAGGGCAAAACATCCTCACAATTTTACAGATATGTTGCTGGCACTGAATGCTGGTTATCCATTAACCAGTCAGCTGCACATGCGTTTCCCCCTCAGCATTTAATGGGGCGATGTGGTATCTCATGAGGAGCAATGTATTTCCGTTTTACCTGGCAGTCACCACAGCAATGCCGTGTTGAGCGGATGCACTCGGAAGAGACTTTGGAACACGCAGCACCAGGCCGACAAGTTCAGCGGGGTTTTACATTTTCTTCTGCAGAACTAAAATAAAAACAACATCAGTTTTGCTAGAGTCAAACACGGCCAAAATCTGACACCAGAACTGTTTCCCACCACCCACGTTTGAGGCCGTGAAATGGATCTCACACCCCATGTGGAGTTTTTGCAGCTGAACTTTATTTTCCCAGTGAGCTCAAACAGAGCCCAGATCTGCTGAGAAAGTTGATTTTTGGAGCCTTTGAAACCTACCTCCAGATACAAATCGTCTGACTCTGGCCTGTCTCCTGGGTTTGTGTGAGCTATTTGGTGACCTAAAGGTAGGAGGGAGTGATGTAGTGTTAGAGGCGCTGACCTTTAGGATGCACAATGAACAGGAATATTTCTCTTTGCATCCAGACTTGTCTATCTTTCTGTGCATGGAAAGCATAACAAGATCAGGAGCTTTATTTAGTCTTTTTTTCACCCCGATTCATCTGGCAGAACTTGAAGAGTTAGTTTGATCTGAAAAAAAAGAACATAAAATACTTTTGACTGATCTCACAGAGGAGGAAAAGCGATTTCTTACAGCTCCATAAAACAGCAGCATACAACCAGGGAAGGATACACACCCTTGTGCTGTCACTTCAGGGCTCTGTTTTCTCCAGCACCCCGACTCACCCGACTATACTGACAGCCGTCTCTCAAGGCATTGTTAGTGTCACTGCAGAAAAGACCCCAGGAAAAAATGTGGCGTAAACCAGCGGAAACAGCTCACCCTGTCAGTCAGCCTGGGTGTCTGATATGGTTTGCTGAGCCAGGCCAGGGTCAGATCCTGGCAGACCCCGGAGCCTGCTCCTGCGCCCCCGGAATCAGCGGCTGCTTGCTCCCACTCCTTTGGCAGGACTCAGGCACGCTCCCACCACTGCCCAGCAGGCCAGCTCTCAGCACCTTTCATTCATCTGCAGCCCCTCTACTGATCTCAACCACCTTCATTTTAGCGTTTCTCTTGGACGAGGAGGTGAAGCATCCCTAACGAGCTGCAGCGAAGGTGGCGTCTGCCGGGGCGCCAGGCAGAAGGAGGTGCAATGGGGACACACCTCACTCTAGAAATCAAAGAACTTTGAGGAACATTGCAAAACACCACCTCAGCCACATGCAGGCAGGACTCAACTTTTTTTCTGGCAGCTTCCTGCCGGTGATCAAAGGTGACAAAGAATTCTCTTTAGCAGAACAGGCATGTGAAGGGTTTCCCATCGACTGGCTGCCTCTGCTACTGTCTCCAGCATATCGTCACTTCAGGAGGGGAGAGAGGGAGACAAGAGGAGAGACAAAATCCCCAGGAAAGCCTACCCATAATGTTCTCTCATTAAAACTTTGGATTTTTATTGGAAAACTGCATTCTCTTTTGTAAAATCTAACAACATTTAACAACAGGAGTGAAAATTTTATAAAAGAAGAGCAATATTAAAAATAAATAAATAAAATGTTTCAGCCCAAATCACACAATATTATTCTGGTTGCAGAAAGCAGCATTTTTCCTTTGATCAAGCCCTTATTGGATTTTAATTCTAGTTCAGCTCTAACCAGTAATTCCTTTCCACTTTACTAAAAATTTCATCCAGCTCTAGTCTGTAAAAGTCTACAGCCAATGGCTCATAATAAACCAAACTTGCTGGATTATCCCAAGTTCTCTTCAGAGTCAAGGAACCATGGAAAGAAATATGTTATTCATGTCACCTGAGTGGTTTATCCTCGATTTTACTTTTCAGATCTCTCTGTCCATAGTTTCCCATTAATTATAATAATCTTTGCGCACCAGTAGCTTAGTAGATGTGATTATTATTACATTTTACAAGGGCCTGTAGTGACAGGACAAGGGGTAATGGGTTTAAATTGAAAGTGGGAGGATTTAGATTAGATAGCAGGAAGGAATTCTTCAGGGTGTTTAAGCACTGGAACAGGTTGCCCAGAGAAGCTGTGGATGCCCCATCCCTGGAAGTGTTCAAGGCCAGGCTGGATGAGGCTTGGAGCAACCTGGTCTAGTGGAAGGTGTCCCTGCCCATGGCAGGGGGGTTGGAACTGGATAGTCTTTAATGTCCCTTCCAACCCAAAATATTCAGTGATTCTATTATTATAATCTTAATAGCAGTACACTCCTGAATTCTGACGATGATATTTTGCATTATGACTCTTTTTATATGTATTATCAAACCAAGATTCATACAGCAATTAAAGAACTAGAAGCAAAAATAATTTTTCAAATGTTAGGAAAGTAAGTACATGTTTTTCGTTAATGAAGGCATGTTAGATTTGCTGTAAGCCTACTGTTTCTAAAATTTCTAATATCATAATTCTCCTCTTCAGAATCTCTGTTGAGTTGATACTGCACATTATTCTCTTCCTTATAATCAATTTTTGGTTGGTTCAGATTTGTGGTTTGCCTGTCTCTAGGTACTCGAGACCATTCCTCATGCACATGCAGTCACTGTTTTGGTGGGGAATAGATACGGTGGAATTCCAGATGCCTGGACTGTTTTGGGTGATGGCAAAACAGACATCTATTAAGTACCCAAACTCCTCTTGGCATCAGTCAACCAGTCATGAATTCATGGATCCAGAACAAGAAGAGAAATTCATATAGCAGAGTTTAGCCCCAAATTCCTACTTGACAGTTTACACAGAGAACATGACAGAACAAGAGGGATTTCTGTGGCACAAGCTTGGTGGGCTGTTTCACCCCTTTTGGATTAGGACCATTGGTATGAAAACATTTGCCGAAATCTGTCTTTGCACAGTGTTTGCCAAGCTTGAAAAAGGGCATTATCTGCATTATCTTTGCCTAATGTTAGGGATTCTTGCTTTCAAGCAGTTCAAGTAGAGCATTTCCAAGAGAACACGCTGCTTTTAAACAGTCCACTATATTACATTAACAGTGCCCTAATTAGGACTGTTTCAGCTTTCTGCGATACTGAGCAAAACATGAATGCAAGAAGAGCTGAAGGATAAATGTGTGGGTTGTGACTGATTTTCAGCTACCATCTGAGTTGCTAAAGACATGCAAAATAATACATGAATCTTCTTGCTTCTGAGACAATTTGAGTTCAACTTCTACACAGTGATCTTTGGTCAGCCCGTTGCATAGGAACTCTGGTACAGCATCGACAAATTTTCTCTGTAATGTGCTTATTTTTCTCTTATTCTTTGTTCAAGGATCTATCTAGGCTTGACTTCGTTGACCCGCTGAAAAGAAAGTGTTCTTTGTTGTGGGACTTGCTGCTATGCTCTTGAAAAGACTGTTTGCCTTGGATCTACTTTGCATCTCTCAGCAGTTTTTATTGATATCTCCTGGTAAACTTTAAAAGCTCCATCAGTTCTGCAGGATTTTCTTCATCTTCACACAGTGCTGACAACCACGCACAGTCCGTAAGCTGTGAAAATGTTCTGTTACTACCATTTATTCTCTGGAGTGGGCTCATCCAAAACAGGTGACAAGAGAATGTTTTCAGCAGCACTTTCTGTCCATACTATGCCTCTACTGCCCTGTGTAGATTTTTGTATGGGCTCACTGAACTACATTAGTGCCCAGAGGACAGATCCTACTGGGCACATTACTTCGCTAATGTCCATCTTCAGACAATTAACATGTTTACCAAAAAAAATTCCCACGTGCTGTGTATAAATTCATTTTCTGAGATCTACATCAGCTATTTCTGCTACCATAGTGGCCATCTGGTCATAGTGCAACAAGGGAGGGTCAGTTTCAAAAGCATCATTCTGTTTTTCTTGAAATCACTATGCACTTGCTTCCTTACCTTTGTTGCTGTCAGTAGGTCATCAATAACTCCTCCCAGGATTTGCTAGCCAGCAGTCAGACGGGTGGATCACATCTATTCAGCTCTTATCAGGTCTATCCAACTGTTCTGAAACAGTTCCAATGGAAGTTCAAAACCTGGTTGGTATTTCTGAATCCTAGAGAGCTACAAATCTGTTGGAGTTAGAAATTATTCATTTTGTCATCTCTATTGTGTCATACGAGGCTTCATTGCTCAACAGCTAAGTAGCACCTACTGACAATCCCAGTTCAAAAATAAAACCCTTTGTAGCACTTAAAATATGTCTTTATCTGGCCTTGCACCAGTCACTAATCTTTTTTTTACCAACACTTCTTCAATTCGAACAGAATGTCTCCCATTTTTATGATGCATGTGGACATTTGGGAAGCTTTATAGTAAAGATATGGTTTCCTTATGGCACAGAACTTCAATTTATCACTTGCAAAAAGGACACAGAGAACAGAATTCTGTCCCATCCCCCTACTTAGATGTCAAAAATAACATTGTAGTGTGGAGTATTCCAATGTTGGAAACAGAAAATTCTGGCAGGTTCCACTATCAGCATTTTCAGGTAACCATGTTTTTAGGTGACAGAGATACACTCCAAGGGCATTAATGATTTGTGAAAACCAGCCATTACAGAAAACTCCATTGAAATGCACTTGGCATGGATCATTACAAGCATTATAGATGTATTTAAGTGCTTCTCTTCCAAGTGGACAACTTCCAAAACTGGAAGGTGACAATGGCTCTGAACAGGTTTCAGAAGGACATTCTGCAAATTCATGCTCTGCAGTTGCAGTGCCTTGGCATGTGCATCTTCTGAAGTTTTGTAAATCATTCCTGTCCTCCTTGCTAATTTGGAAGAATGTCCACTGGCTCCCTCTTCTTCTCTGCTTATCTCCATAGATGTGACATTTATTCTCCAGACCACCGACAAAAACACTGTCTGTATTGTAAGCTGCACAAGAATTCAGCAGCTCAAGTAAATAAAAACAGTCGTAGCAGATGTACAAATGAAATGGCATCCAATTTCATTTCACCAACCATCTTGGAAAAGCAACTCATGCAGAAAGGTTATTGCACACAAAATGACTGAATTACATAGATAAATCTGTTTGACTCAGAATTAGCAATAGTTATGAAGCTGGTTAAGCACTACCAGGTAAACACAGTTGGTCAAGTGCCTGGAGCTGTCACTTTTCCCACAGTGCACAGTATGACCGTGCCAGAGAACAGAAATTGAAAGGCAATAGGCTGTTGTTCTCACCCCAAATTGTGTGCTTACTCTTTTCTATTCCTCTTGTGCAGGTGCTTGACAAGTACTACCGAGGGGCAAGCTCTCACATTTTGGATCTGCAAGGAGACATTGTTTGATTTCTTTGAAGGGTATAAAGTCTTTTTCAGGCAAAGGCATACTTTGGAATTTTTTCCTGACTGCTTTTTAGTGCCTTCCTGGATAGAAATGCAGCTCTCCCTTTTCTAGGCTCTGTTTTGGTACTGGAATAGAGAAACCTGAAATAAGACATTGTTGGAATACGAACACCCTCTTTAGTGCTTACCGTAGTGTAACAAATCCAGTTTAAAGTGCACTCACGTTCACCTTACCCTCATGAGGATGGATGAGCTTTACACGGGCGTAGCCAGTTCAGACCTTCCTTGGCTGCAATTGTTGGAAAACATTGTGAAATAACCAAACCAGTAACGCAATGACTGTTGGCATAAAGCAGTGGGGTAAGCTCAGCAACCCATCCACCATGGTTATATGATATCAGCCTTTAGTGGCTTCAGCGTTACAAACACAGATTCAGGGTCAGAGGTAACTAGCTCCACTGCCATCAACTGCTAATTTCCAAGCAACGTTCCTGGGAGCATGCCCTTTGACCGAGTTACAAATTATTTATAACCAATTCATCCCTACCGCTCTGTAGGCAGGAAAAAGCACTTTTAAAGCACTAAGAACTGCTCGCTCACTTCCTCCTCCTGGTAGGTGCAACTGAATATCACATAGGAAAATGTGGCTGCTCTTGTGACATCCTTCAGCAGAAAGTGTACACAGTGCCGACAGCGAGTGTGGCACCACAAGAGCCTCAGCGGGGTTGCAGAGTCCGTATCCTAAGTGGTAACTGGTATTCTGTGACATCGTGAGTGCTTTATGAATGAAACTATACATATGGTGATTATACATTTCCTTCCAATTCCCACCTGAGTGCTTTCTACAGGTCAAGCATATTTTAACCCAGTGTAATTTTTCCAGAACTTTGTCCTTCAGATGAATACCTGATTATCTCCTGCTCTCTTGCCCTGTTGTTTCCGCTGTTGTTTTCTGGTTAGTGTCCTACTGCATAACTAGGGTTGTCAACCAGGTATGCCCTTCCCATGCACAGTCTGTTTTCGAGTGGGGATTTCTTCTTCCACCATTCTCTGGATGTCATTCTCTGGCCCCCTGAAAGGGTCCAGTAGTCAGGGTTGCTGCTCTCTGGCTCCAACAGCAGAGTAAAAGAATTGGACTAAACCCAACTATGGATTTACAGTATGACAGGGTGATGTTGGTGTAATTCACATCCCATCTCCTTCTCAGGCAGGCAGGACTGGAGTGCACAGATTCTACCCACATACCACCACTACCAGAGAGCTCACCAATTTATGTGTGGGAAAGACAACACGCACACTTCAGATGACATTTTTTCTCAAGAAGAGCTTACAGTCTTACGAGACAAAGGAAGGAGAGGAAGAGCATGGTGAGTGAAGTGACCTTCCAAGGACACGCAGCAAGCCAGAGCAAAACCAGGAGGGCAGCTTCACCCCTAAGCCATGTAAAAGTCATTTTTGCTGCCTACCCTAACTAGAACCAAATAAAACATTAGGGAGATTTGCGTAACCACCTGTTCTTCTAAAAACAGTAATTCATAGATTGCTTTTCTGTCATTGCCACCCAAACCTCTTGTGCAAGTTACCCAGAGCTAAGCTCTGTTCTCCTGCCCTGCCAGACAGAAGATTGCTGAGCACGTGCCAAAACCACAGACTTAGAAAATGAATGAAAACTTTACCTGTAGCCAATGGGACTGAGGCTAGCACACTTGGTAAAGGAATACACTTATAAATATTTGAGCTGATTTTTTTTTTAACCTTCCACCCCCACTCTTCTCTCATCCCTCCCCACCTCAGCATATTTTGCAAAGCACCTGTGCCAAGCAACTTCAAACAGAGCCGTGGCAAAAATTCACAACATGCAGAAGCCAAGAAAACATCTCTGTTCCAAGCTGCGTGCACGCGTAGGCGGACTCAAGGTGTCATATTGGGCTGTCAAATAAAGTATGAGTGCACAATAGTGAATCAAAACCTTTTAAATGAATTGTTTTGTTTTCGCTCGCTGCCTGGTATGTGCACCTGTGCTCCTTCTCAGCTCCAGATGATATACATCTTTGTTTTCCTATTTAATATTCAGCACGAGACACACACATAAAAAATAAAAATAAAAAGAGGGAAAGCAGGAAGAGAAAACAGACATTTTTTTTTTAAGTCTGTTCAGAAAGAAATTTTAAGGGTAAGGTCATGCATGCAGGAGCCTGGAAAGACTGAGCAATTATCAGTGAAGGCTTGCATAATGAAAGAAAATAGTGGGTAGGAGAGGGGAACACCAAAGACGGAGGGAAAGGAGCTGCCTGTTATGTGCTGCCAGTGGGACCATGGGTGTCCATAGCATGAGCAGGTGCAAAGACGATTCTTTGAGTCTAACGGGAAAAGGGATCTCTCTGGTGTCTCTTGTGACTGTAATGCATTTCTCCCAGGGTGCAGCTCAAATATACTGTAGCTTTTGTTGTCCTGAAGCAGATGAGTCTGCATAAAAAAACATAAAAGCAGTCCCACAGGCATTTTGGTAACACAAGATGCCATCATACAGAGTGAAAGCAATAAAAATTGGAGAGGGAGAGGGAAGGGTTTCTGCAAACACAGGTTCCCTCATAACTAGCAAATCCTTTTTCCCTCCTTTCTTTTGCTAACATGCAGTCTTAGGAATCAAACTGAACTGTCCTTCTGGCAGCAGCTCCTGCTAGATGTGAGCGGTGAACTTGCCCTGCCCTCACAGATAAAAGTTTAAAAAACTGAACTGGAAGCTGCTTCTAAGAGCACAAGATGTTAGAGCAAACCAAAGCTGATATGTTTGGTTTTCCTATTAGGACATCACTACAGTATTTTGCAGTGATGGCTTCATACCCCGAGGCGCTTGTACGTTGGAGGGAAGGTTCGTAATTTTTTTTCTTCTACTGACTTCAGCAAAGCCTTTCTCTGAATAAAATGTAGTAAGAGATTAGTAAACTATTTTCAGTATTGTTAGTATTTAGATGAAAGTAAGATCCCATAAAAGCCTTGTGTAAGAGGAAGTTTTTTTTTTCAATTCCCTCTAACCCCCCATACCACAAGCCCAAGTCTAATAGGGCAAGTGTAAGTAACAGTGGCACAGGCGAGAAATCTGTCCAGGGACCAAGGAGAAAGAAAAAAAAAAAAGACTACAGTTGCAGGTCTTTGTTTTGATACACACTAAGATTCAGGTTAATTAGTCCTGGCATATCCTAGTCCTATATAGCACACCAAATCTCTATTACCAAGGTTTACCAGGGGTTTTTCTGGAACCCTGAATGAGTAAGCACCCTCGTCTCCCCCAGTGTCTTAGGACTTTCCATGTGCTCACGTTTCAAGGAAAGGACTGGGTGAAAGCCACCAAACTAGCTAAACTAACTTCAGTGAGCAAAGGAAATGTGACTGAGCATTAAAAGGAGGTAACGCTTTGGATGGTATAAAGGCACAAAGATTTAGAAGAGTTGGAGTTATCAGTGTTCTTTTGGGAATGAACCGTACCTGCAGCTGTGCCCTTCAGCAATGTGCTGTGTTGAAATGGAAATTGCTAATTATAAAGCTGCTCTATGGGCTAATAAAATAGAAGTCACCAGCATCCTTATTGCATTCAGATGGTAAGTAGCTTGGTACCACACACTTGGTGATAGTTGACCTTTATGTTCTTGTCCACTAACGAAGGGAGTCTGTCATCAGGAAAGGGCGCTCAGCCTTTGGAAAACTGCCTTCCATAGATACATCACGCTCTCCCCACAAAAAGCTAGTGTTAGAGCTAGCAGTGGCCCAAAAAAGATTACAGTACAGTAACAAAATATGGGGTCAGAGATGAGAGAGTGCATAGCAAGGATTTTCTCACTAACAAAATGAAAGCTTCAGTATTTCAATTCAGGGAGCAGGGGCAAACAGAAGTACATCCTCTCTTTATCACTTCAGTAGGCAGAGGCATTATTAAGGTCACTGAGGTGTAAGGATGGGAAGCTGGGGGCCTGAAACTGTGCCTCTGTGTACTTAAAAATGTAGGCTTTTAAGGGACTATCAGCAGGTAGCAGCTGTTTTAAATTATGTATATAGAAAAAGGCAGAACTGAGAAGCAATTATTTAAAGAGAGACATAAGATGAACCTAAAACAGGAAAGCCCCTTCCACCTTGGAGCAATCTGTGAAGGTGCATCTCAAGTGCCCCTGAGTCTGTTCACGCCATTACGTGATAATTTGTAAGGGAATCTGGAAATAATTGCTTTGGCTTTGGTGGTGACAGAGCATCTGGTATTGTCCAGCTGAAACTGCCTCCTTACTTTCTTCTTTCTTGATATCTCTGGCAATGTGGTTCAGTTTTTTCCATGCTTGTCCTATGATGCCCGTATTTTTGACTCTCACAGTATTAACAGGAACACACACAACACTTGATAAAAAAAAAAACTTCAAATCTTGTTGAGAGGCCTTCATTAAAATTCTATTAATATCTGTTTGTCTCACACTGTGAATAAATTGTTAACACTTCTATGTTCTTCTAAACAAAGCCAAAAATAAAGCAGTATCTTTCTGAAAAACGCTTGACACATACAAGAACAGCCAAGTTCTTGATGGAGCATACTACTTTTTCACTAAAGGGCCTACTATTGAATATTCTGGCAGCTTAAGATGTTCATCTAAACAGTAAGTGCTGTGATAATGGATGCGAACGTTCACAATTTAATTGGGGATCTGCCTACGTGAAACACAGATACTGAGAAAAGGCGGACACATGGGAAAAACAAAAGTTCCTCAAGCCCCTGACTTTCACGAGCTCCCAAGTATCTCCATAACATCATGAAGTTCCAGATAGGTTGAAAAAGAATTCATCTAAACAGTAAGTGCTGTGATAATGGATGCAACCTTTCACATTTTAATTGGGGATCTGCCTACGTGAAACACAGATACTGAGAAAAGGCGGACACATGGGAAAAACAAAAGTTCCTCAAGCCCCTGACTTTCACAAGCTCCCAAGTATCTCCGTAACACGTGGAGTAAGATCATGAAGCTCCAGATAGGTTAAAAAAGAATCCAAATTTCTTAAACTTCTGTGTGTTTAAAAGCTGCCTCCTTTCTCCACAGTCCCTCACAACTTCTGCCCCTGGGTTAGGGTGGAGTACAAAGAGAACCCCAAGAAGAATGTTGTAGCAATGCTGCCATGTGCCCTTACTATTTTGCAGAACAGGAAAACATTCAAATCAAGTACATAGTGGTTTCTTTGAAAAGGCTAATCTAAGCAGGAGAAACTGAATAGTGACCAGGTGACTCAGAGGTCAGGAGTCTTCTGTGTCACATCAAATGTAAAGTCTATATGTAACTTTAAAGGGTCTTACTGCAGTTTTAGTGGTTCAACAAACAACACATCTTTCCAATGCAAAAGTCCATGGAAAAGTTTTGTTATTCCAGATAAGTGTTGCTCTGCTAGGCAAAATCAGAATTATTGAGCCTTAGCTAAGCAACACAGGGCTTCCCATTATCCTTTTCCAACTTTTTCATCTCTCTGGTGCCTCTTCATCTGTCCTGTGATCCACACAGGAGCAGCTCTCCTCCACATTTTTCCCCTTAATACTCTTCTCTCCTCTCGCTTCTCCTGCACCACAGAAGTTACTAGTTTAGCAGCTTCACTCTGTTCCAAGTGTCTGGTGCAGCGGTCTGGCAGACGAGACCAGCACTGCAAACTACAGAGCTAAATCCAAGAAACTTGTTGCCACAGAATAATGTGAACCCTTCAAAGATACTTATTTAACTTGAAGAATAGGTTCAATTAACTACAGAGCTAAATCCAAGAAACTAGTTGCCACAGAACAACGTGAACCCTTCAAAGATACTTACTCTTGACCTTTAACTTGAAGAATAGGTTCAATGAAGTTCTTTCATGACATTGAGGTTTACAATTTAGATCACCAGGTGGACTTTGCTGCCAAACCAGGGAAAATGTCACCTAACTGCTTGCTTGATTGTGCTGGTTTTGGCTAGGATAGTCAATTTTCTTCATAGCAGCTAGCACGGGGCTGTATGTTGGATTTGTGCTGGAAACAGTGTTGCTAACACAGGGATGTTCTCTTTACTGCTGAGCAGTGCTTACACAGAGTGAAGGTCTTTTCTGCCTCTCACCCCACCCCACCAGGGGGTAGGCTGGGTGTGCACAAGGAGTTGGGAGACGCAGCTGGGACAGCTGACCCCAACTGACCAAAGGGATATTCCATATCATACGACATCATGCTCAGCACATAAAGCTGGAGGAAGAAGAAGGAAGGGGGGTGTGGGGGTGTGTGTTACTTTTGGAGTTAAAGGATTTTCTCTTCCTAAGTAACCGTTATGTGTGATAAAGATTCCTGGAGATGGCTGAACACCTACCTGCCAATGGGAAGTAGTGAAAGAATTCGTTGTTTTGCTTTGCCTACATGCATGGCTTTTACTTTACCTATTAAACTGTCTTTTTCTCAACCCATACATTTTCTCACTTTTACTCTTCTGATTCTTTGCCCCATGCCCTTGGGGGGGACTAAGTGAGCTAGTGTGTGGTGCTTAGTTGCCAACTGGGGTTAAATCATGACATTGATTTACATTGACCTGAAACTTCAAATATAGGATTTCTAGGAGTTTATGAATCAACTGACACAAAGTAAAAGATCTCACTGTGTATAGTTTGACTGACCACTGCCTTAGGTGAGACCTAAATTCCTCTGAATATTAGAAAGGTATAAAACCTCTAAAGAAATCAAGAGGCCTGTGTCATGAGTTCTATTTACTTCCAGATGCTCTGCCCTTCATTCACAAAGATGATTCTATGCCATGTTTAGTACCAGCAGGACCATTTTTCTGCTAAAACACAGTTCTACTAGCTCTCTTGGTGTATTGCCAGGCATTGCTTTGCACATGCAGTCATGTTACAAAAGTCTGCAGAGGACTTAGTGTACTGGCCATCAACAAAGTGTTTGGTCATTCACACAGATGGTCAAAACATATAGAAATGTCAGCAATGTCAGCCTACGAGCCTGCATGCATATATCAGGACCCCAGCACTTAATAAACCTAGTCTCTGTGAATTAAATAGAAAGGAGCTGTGGGGTTTTTTCACCTTTTTTCAGCCTACAAAATACTCCAAATTTCATTAGTACTTTTAGAGATGGTCAAATTTCTCATTGTAAATCTAAATACTGTGCCTACTTCATCAGGTCTGGCAAGATTCACTGTAGACACATCCAGACCATCCACACACAGTAATTTGGCCTTGGAGAAATTTTTTTCATCAACAAATTTGCTACACCTTTCATTCAGTTCTCAGTTATATATTGAAGGAGCATCCTGTTCCCAGGGTGTTTCCCAGGAATGGTAACTTGCAGAGGAGAAGCAAGAGTGGAATCATGGCTTCCAATATGTTACATCCACAACAAAGTAAAAGCAAAGCAAAATACAACAGAAATAGGAACCAAAATACATACCTGACACATTTAGCATCAAAGAGGCTAGAAAAAAACCTGGGCTAAGATTTTTCTGATCCTGACAAGGATGTGGCAAGCTGCAAAGTAGGAGAAGGATGGGTATTTTCTCAGGAATTTAGTCAGCGTGGTGCTACTCTCCAGTGAAGCAGCCCAAACACTCACCCACACAACAGAAACGGACCCCACATCTGCTCTCAGCTGCATTTACCCACGCATGCAAGGGTCTGCATAGCATGGGCCAGACACCTTGCAGATTGGCCCTGACTGACAGCTGCAGAATGGTGCGGCACATAATAACAGAAAATAGTGAAAGTGTCATTGTTCAGAGAGAAAGGCATTAACACTATTGCTTGGTACATCTTTGAAGGATGGTACAAATCAAACAGTTCTCTCCGTCTCATTAAACCTGAGCACAAAGAGAGGGATCCTGTGAATCACTCCAGGCACCTTCAGTGGCATCTGAGGCCACACAGCACCGTTACAGAACTGAGCCAAAGAGCCAGCCACTGGAAGAAACCTACTCATTAAGTTTTCTTGCTCATATAATGACTTAACCCCAGAGCTTCGTAAGACAAGCTTTTCAGCACGTTATAGTCTCACACATCTCCAGCAGGTCCAGCACATGCCCTCTCATTATTCTTGCAAACACTAAGAGTGGAACACAACTGATATTTTACACTCTTACAGTCTGTTTATTCTTAATGTTTGTGATTCCCCTTATAAAGCTTGGAAATAACATTTCTTCCACAACAGATTTTGTCTTTTTCCACTTGGCCAATAATATATCTGCTGTCACATGGTGGGAGCCAAGACAGCTTTGTTTTGTTTGCTTCTTTGTTTATGTGCTGGCATCCCTGATCTGCCTTTCTTGCAGTTATCCGAAGAACTGAGAACCATTAATATCTCTAATACAGGGCATTGAGATGTGACTTCAACCTGCATTGCCTCTTCCCAGGGAAACATGAGGATTTTCTCTTTTATCCTAATGTCTTCCTTCCATTAGCAGACAGGCTAAGGAGACGGATTCATCTCGCCTAACCTTGGTACCCACACATGCACCTTAGACTTCTTCAGTAGGCAATAGAAAGAAAAAGGCACCTGCATATCATGCTCCATCTTCTGTGAAATTAAGTACAGAATAGCCACGCTGCTAAAATGTGTTTCTCTTTCCATTCATCGCAGCAGTCAAGGCTGACTGTTCAGATGTACATGGCTACTTTATGCTCTCAGAGTTATGTGAGGTGAAGTCCAGCCAAGGCATCCTGATCTCATAACAAACATAGACTAGAAGAAAAACAAGGGTGCTGTGTGAAGAAAGCTAGTATTTTCAGTCCGAGTCTTCTGAAACTTTAGCAAGATGACAGATGGAGATGGAACCTTGTAAGCCTCACATTTCCACTCTATTTCCAAATCTAGGACTCAGCTGATGAAAGAACAAAGTGGTTGAATTTGTACAACTACATTCTTGGGCCACCACTGTCCCCTCTTACGCAGGTATTTATACCATAAAAAGGTTCAAAAAATTTAAAAAAAAAATCATATTGAGACAGAAAGGTAGGATTTTGCACTTCTCGATTGTGGTGTAAAATATAAGACAGCAAGGAGCCAGGCTCTAGAGCTAAAATATCTGCAGTTCTCAGAACTGTATCTAACCAGCACTCGGGATTCCCAGCACCATGGAAGCACCCTGACTCCCAGCTGCCCTCGGCACCTTGGACACACTCTTGCAGTTGTCTGCTGCAAAATCAGCCAAGGAGAGGGTAGAGTAGATGCACAGAATCCTTTTTGCCCTTTTTTTTTTTTGTGTTATTTCCATATCACTTTAGTCAATTTTCCTGTTTATTCACCTTGATTATATTCTGTTCAGTGCAGGAGGAATCACTCTGGGTTCAGATAACTCATGTAGATGCATAGTGTACATTTTTATTGTCGGCGCGGACAGCTTACATCTCTGTTAAATAACAATGACTGCTGCATGCTGGAGGATGCTGGCATTTCGTAGTAACCTGCTTCTGAGAAATAGATTCATTTCCAGTTTAGTGAATTGAACGATCAGGCCTCATGGATGCAGTCCAAGGAGAGAGAAGGGGGTTGGTGACCTCATTTCGTTACTTTCAGTGGAACTGCATCTATGCTGTTCCATAAAACAGCTCAAATGTAAACGAGGTGTGAACTGCTTTCACATCTTATTTAGGTAACAGATGAGGCATGAAATACATTTCACAGGCACGCGTACCAGAGCAGTATGCTAAGGCTTGTGACAATGAAGAACTCCTTTTTTCACACACAAGCACCCCTCCTCAGAGCATTGGATTAGCTCTGAAAGTAGGGAGAAATATCATCAGGAAATGGCATGGTGGCTGCTTTCATTAGCTCTCAAAATATTTTGGATAGTAATCAAAGTTTCTGTGGTTCTCTGTCATTGCAAAGATTGATTATTTTTTTCTTTTCCCACAAAATGAGTCACCTCCAGATGGTACCAAACAATGAAAATAAGTAAACATAAAGTCTCTGCTCTTAGCAAGGAACTTCGAGCCAGAAAGCAGACTCACTTCTCCTGAAGCACATGAACTAAAGTGTCAGACAAAAAAAGGTCCTCAGTCATTTTTCTGAAAATATAGGTTACCAGGACGTCCTTGCCAATCACACAGTAAATGTAACAACAACAGTAAATGTAAAACTGAGGAATTTTTTTAATTCCTAAAACACATACAGATAAGGTACATGACACTTAGGTTTAATGCAGAGACACACAGCTATGACAGAAGTTAGAAAAATGAGAAAAAAAGCCAAAGTCTTCATAACAAAAAGTTAAAAGTAACAAGGTATTCTAAATTAGAGAGACTCTAGGATGAACTACACAACCCATGGAGAGATATTCAACCCCTTGATATCAGGTGAGCATAGAGGGATATTTGCTGGCAGAGAGTCAGAGGAAAATCTAAAATGTATTTCAATGCCAGTGGCAGAGTTGAAAAGTTCAGCAAAGGACACAGTCATGAGGAGAACTTCACATGCTAAGGGCAGCAGAAACGTAGACATCCAAGGGAAAGAAAAGCAAAGCAAAGTAAAACTTCTTTCGCATCACAATGATAAAGGAGTTCAACAAATGTTCTGACTTTTTATGAACCCCGCCAAAAGTCACTTCAGATGTCTTCAGCATTTATAGCTTGTATCACAGAAAAAGTTTGAATGTACGTGTTCACAACTTGAAGCACGTCTTTTTCAATTTTGTGTCAAATGGGAAGCTACTAAAATGACTAAAACAAATACCATTTCACTCAATTAAGCACAATTTTGTGCACTGAAATAGTACTTTTATAAACATAAGAAATTCATTTAGAACTAATTATAATTTTTTAATCACTGGACGGTATATCTTAGAAAGCACTGCACATTGGCAGGGACAAAGCCCTGTAGGAAGTGGACCTTTCTCTCCTGCTCTATAGGCTTTGGCTTACAGTTTGTTATGTTGTGTCCTTTTTTAATTCAGGTAGGACACAAGTCAGGTACACACACAAATTGTCTACCGATGAATAATGGCTTTACAATACTTGAAATAATAGCTTGAGGAACAAATAATTTGGCCATTACTCAGGCAAAACCTCCACTAATTTGAGACTGAAAGAGAAATTTACTTGAATAAAACCTGCACATTCAGGTCATAAATTACTAAGAAATGAAAAAGAGAAGACTGAATAGAGAAACCAGTGTAGGACTCAGAGTTTTGAACAGTGCAGAAATGACCCGGAGGAACGTTGCTAATGATTCAAATAAGTCATTGCAAACATTATTCTTCTTGTGCATCTCCTTCCAAATTAGAGTGAATTTGACTGCTCTTAAATATAAACCCTCCCTCCTTTGCTCTGTTCAATCTAATTGGTAAATGTCAGCCCTCACAGCCCACTGTCATTCCCTCAATTAAATGATTATGAATCTCTTGGCTGACTCTCATTTTCAAGGCGGCAGGCAGCAGCCTTTCCTGTTCCTTGCATGCTAAGTTAACCCTGATCCCACCTCCTTCCTCAACCCAGACAGACAGCTGCCAAATTTCTCTTACTCCATTCCTTCCACTCCCTGCCAACTGTTTCTTGCTAGCAAGTTTGCATCTTTCCTTCAAACCTTCTCCCTCCATCCTTTTCCTATGCTTTCTTTAGGTTGCCTGCCTCACTCCGTCCTTCTCTCTGAATATCTTTTCCCACCTTTGTCTCAAAGACCTGTTTTGCAGACTCACCCATGCCCCACAGCATCCGCATACAGCCCAGAGTTGCCTACCCACACCCACGGCCTGTTGCCCACACACTCCTGATTCGTGCTGCAGCCAGGAAGGTCCCTTTAAAGTAGGTCTGCTGCCAATTAATCTCACTTTCAAGGGTCACTGTCATGACATGGCATGTCAGGAGTCCTCTGGCCCTCACCCTCTTTTGATCTGCGCACAGAAACGGATTCACAGGAACATAGCCCTTATCTGCCCTTTGCACTTGTTTTTTCTCTAGATCCATTTAGTGTTTCACTCACCTCAGCAGATGAGCATCCAGTGGACAGCAGGGACACTGGGCTTTACATTATTGCTTCAAATCACACGGTAGAAACGTCAATGTTTGTATCTCTGCCTCTCCTGTTCCTGTAAATGAGTTCATCAGTCTAGATAAATGGCAGCCATCCGCAGATCCTCTCCGAAGCATCACTGCCTCAAAGATAAAAGGTACAGTAAATGAGTTACTTGGAGCTAACCATTGTCTCAATTCATCATTTGACTGACTCTCAGCCTACTGCCCATTAAACTTACTTGTTAACAAGCTGGAAAGACCAGAGGGTCCTTTAAGTCTCTGTTGAGTACTCAAGGCACTTCAAAATGTCATCTCTCTCAACAATTTTTTTTTTCTTTTGCTACTTTTGCTACCAGCATTGCTTTTTTTTGGTTGCATCTTCTGTAAAGTCATCGCCTGGGAAGTGCATGTTGGCTGGCCTGTTGGCAGAAGCAATTAAGCCAAAATCACAGGGTCCAGACATGAGCACTGCAAAAGCAAACATCAGCTTCCAAATTCAAGAAAATAACCACTAAAAAATGCACAAAAGAGGTATCTTCAGAACCAAACAGAGCAACACAGGCAGCAGAATATGATGGAGATTCCATGACACTCACCCCAAGTTTTCTGTCACCTCATCTGCAGTGTTTGGAAGGAGGAACTAATCAGAGTTTCAGAGAAGCAGCTGACAACAGTCCCCCTCTCTCACTCCTCCCAGCAATACCTGATACACTTCTCCCTTACTATGACCTGCACATATTGCTGACCTGATAAATGTGCCCGTATTGTTTCAGGATCAGACAAGGATCACAACTATATCGCAGTCCCTTCTCTCTTGCTTCAGTGATTAAAGAGGTCCTGCTGCAATTCTCAGTATGTCCAAACCCTGAGCAGTTAGCATTGTGTCTTAATCTGATGCAGGGCTGTCAGGATGGCATCTCATTGCCAATGGAATGTGGGTCAGAATGGCCTTTAACTAGATATTCAAAGCCATTCAAAGCTTTAGATATATAACTTTTTACATGGCCTAAAAATTATGCTTATTAGCATATAAGACTGCAGAATTAACGTCTGAGGACTACATTATTGTCACAACTTCCTGCATTGGCAAGATAGATCACCTTTGTGGGAACACTATCATGGCAAAAGAGAATCACTTATACTCTATTACAGCAAGTGCAAAGATGCTGTGATAATGCCTTTTTATTGTATTAATGCACAGCATAGACAATCATCCTATCTAATAAATCTATTGGTGCAGTAGAGTGCAAGCTTTCCAATGAACCATTACTTACCTGCTGCTTTTTGATCATTTGAGGTGTGTATTGTGTGAGGTCCTGATTCAGGGAGTCAATGAGCTTCAACGGCACTCAACATACCTCAGAGTAACATGATCTTAGCAGGTGCCCCTGTTCTGCATTTCAGTCAACCAGAGACCACTTTATTCATAACAAAGACGACAGCTGAGAAACAAAGTATTATAGTTCCACAAATATCTTTCCAGAAAGCCTGATTGGCCATGTAAAATATTATCTGTGAATGTCGGTCAGGAACCCTGGCATTGCATAAGTGGTTGATTTTCTCAGTATTAAAATAAAACTAAGGAACAATCAAAAAAGGCAGATCCTTTTTTATCCCGAAGTCTAGACAGCTTTTAATTCTTTAATTTGTGATCAAACACAAAACTTAAATGAGAAACGCGCATGTAAATCTCATTTAATGCTGTGTCCATGATATATAATTTTTGGGTTTGTCTTTCATCCTTTCTTCCTATCCTGCATACCCTTTTTTTTTTTTTTTTGCTACTTTTCTCCCCTGAAACTCTGAGGTCCTGTTTCACCTTTAAAACTAATAAAACTCTTTAATCACCAAGCTGTTAATTCAAATATTTCTTTTTCACCAGTGTGGAGAATGAAGATTTTCTTCACTTTCCTGTAATGGATTTGCAACAAACATCCACTAATCAAGATAAATGGAAGAGAAATCTCAAACTACCTGAGGCCAAGCGTTTCATACTTAGGTGCTTAATGACAAGCACATAAATCTATATATAAGTAACCAAATAAACAACCCAATTAAAAAAACCTACAGAACTCCCAGCAATTCCAATTGATTTTCCTAGTCACTTTCTTTTCTCTATTGCTAGTGAAAAAATTAGTACTTATACTGTGTCTATCTCTAGATATTCCCATTTGAAAATATTCACCTTAGGAACACTATTCTGAGAAACCTCTGCCCCAGTATAAGAAATGAAAAATATCAAAACTGGTCTTTGGGTTGACAACTGTGAATTATGGGATTAAGAATATAACTTCTTCTGTCCCATATAATGTCAAGCATACTGATACATGATACCACTGAGTTAAGCATATTGACCAGAGGGACTTAAGGTAAGTAGCAAATAAAATTGTTCCTAATGATTGGTGAGTCAAGGCACCTGCAAAGCCTAAGATAGCCACTGCATGATCTCACATCTTCTTTTGCAGCACATAGCAAGAAAACTGTTACTATACTAAAACTCTTAATTTTGTGTCAGGCTAGGGAGTTCTCAGAGTGAGTTATTAATGGGCCTGACCCTATAATCCCTATTCATCTGATCCCACATGAGGGAAATTTTTTAATTCAGGCTCCCTGAATTTTTGCAGGCAGATGTTTTGCATTGTTTCGAATGCTAAACTCCAAGGAAAACAAAATGTGGGAATGGGTTAGAGAGTGCGGTAAGACCTAGAAAGTATAAAGAGTGATGGTTTGCATTCACCCATATCCATGCCCCTGTCTATCTGAAATCAAGTTCACTGATATGACAGCAAAGCTTCCAGTGATTTTCATAATGTAGGAACACAACACATTAAGAAAACACTGGAAAGAATTCATACCTCTAGAGCTTAAAAAAAACCCTACCTCCAGAGCTTAAAAAAAAAAAAAAAAAAAAACCAAAAAACCCACCACACAAACATACAGAAGAACGACCAGTTGCCAAGTGGTTTGGCTACTGCTAGACTACCAGGACTTCCATTTTCCTTCAGGCATTTCCCTGGTGGCTACAGAACCTTCCAGCTTAAACCTCTCTGCAACTATGGCAATATTGACACACAGCAAAAGTATCGATACCTGACCCATCATTGTGGGACTGCAAACACAGGATGCTGTTTACTCAGGAGTGTTATTAGCCATAGGGTCTCTGAGCTCCAGCTGTTACAGAGCAGTCATTATCAGAATCTCGTACGAAAATCGCGAGAAGGCAGCAAATACGACGAGGCAGTCTTCTCAGCTTTTCTTATGCAACCACCTCTCGGGACTAATTAGAGTTGCTTTTGTAAATCACAGGCTATAAATTCCTTCAGATGCTTTTGGAAACAGTGTGATCTCCTCGGCAATATTCTGCTTTGTGCTGATACAGCAAGTCAGCTAAACTTCCCAAAGCATGTAACAATCTGTCTGATTAACAGAGAAAGGAAAGCTGAGCGCGGTAACTGAATAATGGCAACTGGTTTGTTAATTTGCTGTTTCCCTTCTTCACTCACTTAAGGTTAATTGTACATCCTGCAGAAGCCTGCACTCCGTTCTCCTGCCAGACTTTTTTTAATTATCTTAATAACTCCATCTTATTTAATGGCTGACCACAGCTAAGAGCTGGAACTAACTATGCCTGTCTTGCAAAAAAGAGCAACTCAAAGCATAAGAAAGGGTGCTAAAATGCAGGTGAGGATCGGATACCAAAGTGCAGATAGTCTCTTGCAAACAGTCCCACTTGCAATGTCTTTTTTCTGGTGGGCAGGTAGGACCCACGGTCAGACACGTCATGTATGGACCAGAGCACTCTGCAGGTATCTCCTGGCCACAGAGTTAGCAGGACCCAACCTCCCTACAGTTACCCCCATGGGGGTTGGCGGACCAACAGTAGCAGTGTAAGGCAAATTTGGGGTGTAAGTCTGACATTCCATCCTGCTCCTGTCACGTCTCCTACCTCTAAGTTAGAGACACAATACAGAGAAGGGGTAGTGGATAAACAGACCACCAACAGCAAAGGGTTTTTTTGCTGAGGCTGACACCAGGGAAAGGGAAGAGGAAGCTAGTTGCAGGAAAACTAGGACTAGGCAGAGAGGACAGCAGCAGCAAAAAGTGGGGTAGCAGAGCTATCCATGGCCATCCATGCAGCAACCAAAATCCAGCTGTGGAAGGAAGGAGTAGGATCAGAAAGAAAATGAGCAGATCTCAACTGGATAAAGTGGAAAAGGCTGAGTGACATGAGAACCTGCGCAAACTAACATAGCAACATTTTCTCATGGAGGAGAGTCTATTATTTAAGAGAGATGAGATTTGAAGGAAGAAACAATACCTGTTATTAGACAAGACTGATACCACTGCAAATAAACAAGCAAGGTCTCATGCATGTACATGCAGCTTCTCTTTTTTTTTCCAATTATACCAGTTGACCTAATAAAAGATATTATCATTCCTTCCAAACCATCTCTCTCACACACCCTGAGAGAATCACAAGCACAATAACATTTTACTATCATGCAGATTTTAAAATATTATGTTTAGATTTTTCTGCAAAAATATCTGGAATGTGTGGAGAATTGGTACATATTAAAGTTGTATTCTTATGCCAACACTCTCCTTGCTAAATATTATAGAAAAAAAGAACTGAGACTGAGCTTACCTTTTATAATCAACCCCTTTGGTTGTAAAGGCTTCCTGTTTTGTTTAAAAAATAAAAATAAAATATTGAGTAAGAAGGAGAAATATAAATGGATAATGAAAGAAAATTATTATAAAAATATTTCCCTCTTCACTGCTACAATAAAACCAAATTGTATTGTGCTAACAGTGCCAAATTGTCAAATACAGAATTACAATTTGGTTTAACATACCGTTGCACCCTGCGTATTCAAAATGTCCCAAAGTGTCTTGTAATAGTAAAAACACAGCCTTATTACCATATGCGTCTGATTTTGTTACCATCCAAGCACTAAATTGAACAATTAACCATCTAATATATTTGTCAAAGCTTTCTGGGTTTACTTCTTCCCTCAGCTGTACAGAGGGATGTAATCCTGAAATTTTTCTTTTGTTTTGGGTTAGACCATAATTTGGGGTATTGAAGTGCAAGTATTGATCCAAAACCACATCAGCAACTCAGCGTTTAGCCTCTGAGGCTACACCAGTGAGGCTGCATACAGCTACCCTATACTGGAGTCTGTAAGACTCTGGAGTCTACAAATTCTGGAGACTATAAGACTTTAGTAGCAATAAATGAAGCACCAAAAAAGTTTGCTTTGTTTACAGAAAGAACTATAAACTCTGTGCCTTTGAAATATATATTTAAAGTTTTCAGAAGAGATCTACTGTCATGTAAAAACCAAAATATTCAGCCAGATTTGCAGATGAGTTTGCCATGAGGATGTCTATCATTTCTTAAAAAAACCATCTCTTCCATTTCATTCCTTTAAGTAGGAAAGAAGTTCTTACAAATCTGACCCTCCAGTACACTAAAATAATACTTCAAGTAAAACAATAAAGAATTTATCTGCAATGTATACAATGTCTAACCAAGTTTTATCTGGATTATTTAAACCCTATCTCACCCTGTGCAAAATGGAGTTCGGAAATCTCATGGATAAAGGCTCCCAAGCTCGTCTCATTTCTGATGTAGCTAACTTTTTTTAGCTGCCTGACCACAGTCCTTGCCAAAATGTTCTCCCCATTCAAATTTGGGCATGAAATGTTTTTGGCGTGGTTTGGTTTTTGTGTGTGTGTGTTGGGGTTTTTTTTGTTTTGTTTTGTGTTTTGTTTTGTTGTTGTGGGTTTTTTTTTGGTGGGGTGGTTTTTTTTTTCAGTCATCAAACAAAACTCCTGGACAAAGAAAGAAAGAAACAAATAGTTTAAGTCACCGAATTTTTTAAAAGGAAGTTTTTAGAGTGGTAAACTATAATCCACCTAAAGAAGTTAACTCCTAACCCAATGAAATTCGCATTCAACTCTTTAAATCCTGTTCTGTACCTACATCTACAACACATTCTCCTGTGCTGCTTACTTTTTGAGCTCTGTTCACACCTGCAGTATGAATCTTTCAACTGCCCATTGTGTCACATCCCATTCAGTATTTTTGTGCATCACCAGCACTTTCCTGATAAGAATGTAGAGGCTAATACAAGTATGCTAACTTTCCTCTTCCACATAGCTACCTGTAGTACTCAGGAAGTTATTTCCAGGTGCTGGTACCTTCCATCAGTAATGTCTTTTCCAGGTATCATTTCATCTTTATTTCAACATACTGAGGTCTTGGCAACACACACTGTAGATGCCTGATCGTATTCAGCTATGGATCTTTTATTGTACTGGGTTATTTTGGCAAGATGCTTTGCTGCTTTTCTTGCCAGCAGCTTGCATATGCTACTAGTCTCTAAATGGCTTCTTTCCACAGCAGTAGCATCTACTCACCTTTCTCTGATCCAGTACTGCTTATCAGTACTGACAGGATTATACTGAAGCTGGGCCACAAAGCAAATGAAATCCATCTGATTTAATGCCCAATGTAATGGCTGTTGGCCTCTTCTTCAGTCAGCAGCTCCATGAAGACACTTTGGATCTGCCAGGAATGTAAAGTTTTCTAAATGTATTGAAGACCTCTTCCATGGACGTCACTACGCCACCTAAGCCATGCAGGCCAGACAGCCAGGACACCGGTAGCTCAGGTGGAATGTTCATGTTATTCCATCACTGACCACCAGTGCTGTCTTATCTTGCCAAATACAATGAAAGAGACATTCTAGGGGGACTTTTGTGGCCTATTTACCAACTCAACATTAGTTACCTGCTGGCACTGCAAAGGTAGATAATCTACTTCTGAAGTGGATTTCAGTAAAAACCTCCACACAGCAGCTCATGCTTCGGTCCATACCAAGAAATAACAAAATCCAAAGCTTTCTCTCCAACCATGCTATAAACATCCAAGTTTTTACCAGAAAACAAATTGGCATCTAAACAACTCTTATATGAGAGAAGTTCAACTTGAGCACAGCATCTGGGCCAGTCAGATTATCATAAATCCTTTCTATGCTCTGCTGCTTTTTTTCTTCCTGGGATAGTAGTAGCCACAGTCCATAAAGCTGTCCTCTTTCCCACTTTATGGACTCTTGGATGGCGGCCAAGCCTTACTCATCCCATCACTTTCCCTCGCACCCACATTCAAGAGCAAGACATCTGCATTCTCAGACTGCCTGTCTCTGTCTTGCTACCATTAAACTTCTGTCTTAAGCCATTGTACTTGTTTTCCAGTACTTGCTTGACTATTTGATCCTTTTTTCTGGACAGTTGAACTCCTCTTGTTATTTGCCTGCCTTTCTCTAAGGCTAAATATGTTTTTGAATAATCTCTTTTGTAAACTGACATCAGTGGTCATACATATTATTTTCCTTGGCTCTAATTAGTCAATCTATTATGTTTCCAGAGTTACATAAGGAGGGCAGAGATCTCAGCTCGGTGACGTACACACCTATTCATGCTGGGAACGTGGGATGAGGCCATCAGGGACAGCACTCTAAATTTTAGACATGTCAAATAATGGCTATCATAAACCTATCAACTTCTTTTTAAAATCTTGTGGAAGGGATTTTCCCTATTGCCCTGATGGTTGAAAAGTTTTTTCTAATTTCTATGTTTTGCTTATTAACAACCACCTTAAGCTTTTTGTTCATTTGCCATCATTGTTCTTTGTCTTAATGTGTTTTTTATCCCTCTGTAGTGTTTACTCTCCTGATGTGTGTGTAGACAGCAATCATCCCTGCTCAGCCTTAATAGTGCTGATCTAAAGAGACTATGTCCCTTTAATATTTATTTATAAGATAAGGCTCTCCATTCTCTCAGCTACTCTAGTAGCCTTTTTCTGTATCTTTTCTAATTTGAATTTATCTTTCTTGAGTATGGCTGGTCAGAAGAGTACAGAGGCTTCCACATCCCTTGCAAAGAAGCATTAATGTTTCTCCTTCTTTACTGGAAATCTCTCTCGCAGCACAACCCAGTGGCATCCTCAACACAGGGGCCCTGGTGTCTCACTGCTGTTCTGCAGGGAACAGGACACTTGGATCCTTGTTCTCCTTGGTCAAAGAGTCTTTCTAATTCTTGGTTTCTAATATGAAGATTGTTAAGATCTTGTTATCTGGGATCACTGGTGTTGAATGAGTCTTATCATCTCTTCTCTATCTCTGTTTCTCAGTATTATTCTAGAAGGAGTCTCAACTTGGTTTTCATCTTTTTAACCAGCAGTGCTACGAAAAAATATTCCAGCTTCCCATGCCAGATGGTTGTCTTCTGCTTAGTTATCTGCTAAGCGTGCTCTCACTAGACTGACCACTGTCCATAGGCTTCTCTTTCAGACCTTTAGCAGTGTCCCGCTGCAAAAAGATCAAGTCTTAGCTGGCTTTCCCAAACTCTTCATACATCCATCGGTGACCTGTCCCCCTCCAGATCCTTTGATCACAGCTACAGAAGAAGGGAACAGACCTGGCCGACAAAGGGACACATGGTAACATGGAACAATTCACCCAAAACGTTCTGATGCACATATAAAGGCACTTCTGCTTTCCAAGCCTCAGCTTGCATTTTAGGAGACCAGGGGACCTCTTACCCTAACTGTTGTTTGTAGCAGACTCTCCCCAGCACACTCCAGCACTGGAGGACAGGATTTTTCCCCCATATTTTTGTTCATGCTGCCTTTAACAACTTCCAAACCAATCATTGTGCCATACATCAAAAAGCTTTTAATCTGAAGTTCTGACAGATTTCTGCAGAAAGGTTGGATTTTAGTCATCTAATAGACATCAGGGAAGACCAACTCCAGTTTTAAAAATCTTTGAGTGGCCTAAATGAAGTTATTTTTTCCCCACTTCAGCCTTAAAACCAAAATAGTGTTATTTGCTTAATAGCTTACCCCACCTTTTTTTCTTTCACAAGTAGCAGTGCTCTAAGCAGAGAGCCCACACTGTAATAAATTACTGTGGGATAACAGATGGAAGTGGAGAGAAGATCAAGGCTGAGTTGTATGCTTTGGCTTTTGGTGTGCATTCATCTATGCCTTTTTTTTTTTTTTTGACAATGCAATGACAAGACTATTGGTATTTTTTCTGACAGGAAAGTCTAAAGTTAAAAAGGCAACAAAGTGCTTAGCAAAGAGATTGGCTATAAACTAAATTGTTCTACACTGCACTTTCTTATTTGAGTTAGAGGGTCATATTCTGAGTTACATTTAAGGACTTCAGAAAGCAATCTGCAAGAAAATGGGGAAAAAATATTTTATACAATTTTGCCCATGCCTGGTATAAAAAGTGCCTCAGTTAGTCCTCTAACATAGATAGATTTTTTCCAAGACTGCTCTTCTTCGATCAGCTGGCACAGTGGATTCCCAGCCATGCCAGCAGGTAAATAATGCAGTTCACCCAGTGATGATCCTAGTCAGTATTCTCCCCGGGCTTTTCATAAGGATCATGCATAAAAGAAAACAGGTGTTTTGCTACAGAAATACTAAAGCAAATTTCTTCTTCTATTTTTGCTTCATTGTTAAATTAGTTGTAGAGATGAAGAAAGGTTTGTGTGTACATCCTATTGGATGTTTCCCAAATATATGTCCAAATTGTGAATGGTTTTAAGTCTATATAACCCTGGTGTGCATCTGTGAGGGTATGTCTATGTTACCTCGCCTTCTTTTTTAAAAAAGAAAGAGGAAGACTAGCATAAGAACATGCTAGTTCCTGGATTGAAAAGATGTACTTTGTTGTTATAGTAACTTGACTTTTGCAAAGCTCTCTTTGTGACAAAATAGCGGTCTTTTGCATTAGCAGAGACTCTTTTCTCAAAAGACGTAAAATTATATGTGCAAGATATATAATTTGAGAAGTTACAAAAAATCTTCCCTTTGTCTTTCTAATCAAATTAAGGCAGAAGACACTTTCTGAGTCGGTGACAAAAGCAACAAAGCACATTAGCCTAAAACCCTTCTTAGGCTCCCCATAGACACAAATGGAGGAGAGAATGCTCAGAAGCAGAAGTAGTTTAGCTGTTGGGAGTGTTACAGTCTCACATATATTCCAACTCAATATTCTGCCAAGTTCACCATGATGTTGCCTTTTTCTTAATAGACAGGGCTGTGGGGGAGGATTAAGCATTTTTTCAAAAAGATTGATAACAAGGTCTCTTTGGTTGACCTTCAAATGTACTTTTTGAGGGATCGCATTTCTTTCCCCACTCCATAATTTCTTCCCCAAAAAAGGAGTTTTAATACACCGAGGGAGACATGAGCACATATGAAAGTCTTGTCAACTGCTAGCAAAGTGTCTCAATGCCAACATTAATTTGTACAGTGTCCTTGGTTTTTTGGGAAGATCAGAGTTTCACAAGTCCTGCCTATTTTTCTTTGACCTTTGATGGCTAATTCAACATGTATACTTGATTAATTTCGTTATCCTATCCAATCTGCACAAAGTGCTCTGTTTGAGCATCTGTAATTAGCCATCTTTTCAATGCTCAATTCCTATAGTCTGTCAGTAATGAGATACATAATGCTTTGCTAATGTGCTAGAAATGTTATGGGCTTTTTTAACTGTCAATTTGATTTGCTGTTACTGTATGTTCCTTTTGTAAATTGATCCATTCTCTGTCTCTCAACACCCAAGAAATTAAACCTTTCAAAGAAGCATCTTTCTCATCCACATCTAGCTAATATATAAAACTTATATATAGCATCGCCACAGAATAAATATGCAAAAACACACACATAGCATATGTCTAATAAATAGTTTCCTCTCAGCATGCTTCCCTGATGCCATATTTGGGTGTTAAATTCAAGTAAAATTCCACAGGCCAAACATTATTCTCCAATTCAGATTTGCATATTTACAGTCAGTAGAGTGGGCAGTCAATGCCCAGTCTCTCACCTTATCCGTACAAAACGTGTTGTTTCTGGGACACCCTGAAGTCTCAGTTCAAACGTATACAAACCAGCAGACAATTAAAGTGAATTTGCCCGTAGTGGCTAATGCAGATTTCTCTCACACAAGCTGCAGAAGCAAAAATCTCCAATTAGGCAGGAGAAAGAACTCTATTTTGATCAGCTCAGTAGACATGATGCTGCGGGACCACATGTTCTAGTCCAGATCTTCACTGTATGTTGAGCCTGGGATAAAACCCCTGATGGAGAATTGTGGACAGTAATGATGTATTTTCTACAGTCTGATCATAATTAAGGACAATTGTCCTTTTTTTCACAGCTTAGCAAGAATCTTTCCTGAAACATGACTGACTTAAGCCTTTCAAGAAGACAATGACATGGGTATCGCCATCACTGCAGCTACATCATGATTAAGGAATTTCCACAACAATCCTTAAAATCACAGTATTAGAATCAAATTACAATCCCCTCACCAGTGTCATGAGCACCAGTGTCATGCAAATAAAAGGCCAACTTACTTCTTTCAAACTTTCTCTAGCAAAAGCCTTTTCCTTCCACAAATCTATCTCTTCACAAAAGCCAGAGAGGTAAAACAACCTTTAGCAACATGACTTGCCCAAGACTCTATAGAGGGCCTAAGACAACACTTGGAATAAAAAATGGGACCTCCTGATTCACAGGCTCATGCTCGAGTCCATAGATTGTGTAAGTAAATATAATTTGCATGTGCTTGGAAGGAGATATTAGTTCATGCAGAAAGTTACTGTGACCTTCTGAAAGATGCAGGAATTTATGGCAAGGACAGTAAAGGGGCTTAATGAAAAAGTCTGTAAATAAAACTTCATTCTTCTGAAATAATGACTAAACAATCAGAAGATTGATTTTATAGTTTAATGTTTAAACAAAATGACTCATGCTAAAAAAATAAATCTATCTTCTAATTCTTAATCAGCTCTAAGCAAGTTGAACCATGCTGTATGAGCTTTCCTGCATCACACTTTTCTACACTTACATCACAAATGCTCTAGCTTTCCTCAGGATTAAAACAGGTATTGTATCATGATTGAAGATTGCATATCTACAGTATGTGCTCTATCTATGGTCTCCAAGGAGGGAAAGCTTTGCTTCAGCTTAGACACCTGTAAGATGGTCATAATGATGCTGATTTATTCCTCTCTCACAGGGGGCAAGGATTAGCTGCTCAGAGATACTAAATG
>NW_010227469.1:0-9233 GCF_000690775.1 Eurypyga helias | reverse complement strand
TCCCTACAAGCGATCCAGCAGTAAGTTTGCAAACACGTTTTGCCTTAGAGAAATCCATGTTTAACTACCTCTCATTTTGCCAGGAGAACTTCTTTTCAAGAGAACTGGGTGAAGTTTCTCTCTCTCTCTTTCTACTCTCAATATTATAAACTTTTACGAATTAATTTAAATGACAATTTTAGAGGACCAATATGGATTAATGGTACATACATTCCTTCTGCTGGCAGTGAGAATTTACACATAGATTATACATATATGTAACCATGTATCAAGTCATAGGATCTTTTGCAGGTGCTTGGCTATTCTGTTAATTCATCATGATAGATAAACATCATGTTTCTTGTTATACTGCTCAGAAACCAGATAACTGTCATGGTTTAATCCCAGCCAGCAACTAAGCAGCGCACAGCTGCTCAACCCACCTCCTCCCTCCTCCTTTGGAGGAGGAGAATTGGAGGAAAAGACAAGGAAGCTCATGCATTGAGATAAGAACAAATTAATAATTGAATATAAATGAATAAAATAGTGATACTAATAGCACCAACAATACCAATAATACTACCAATACTAACAACATGCACTACCTACTAATAATATGTGTTAAAAATAATAGTACCACTACTATAAATAATATACAATGAAAATAATGGCAAATTTAAAAAATTATACAATTGATCACCACCCACTGACCAGTACCCAGCCAGGTCCCAAGTAGTGAGAGCTACAGCCAGAGAGCCCGAGAGAGAGAGAGATCGCACCAGAGCCAGCGTGATCCCCAACAACAGAGAAGAAAAATATCAACATGGCCCCCAGCTCATCCCCAACTTATATACCGAGCATGACGTTTGATGGAGTGAAATACCCCTTTGGTCAGTTTGGGTCAGCTGTCCTGGCTGTGTCCCCTCCCAGCTTCTCATAGTGAAAAGGTTGGCAACACAGACACAGCACCAGAAACAAAGTCCTTGGCTTGGTACAAACACCCCTCAACAAGAACTGAAAACACCGGTGTTATCAACACTCTTCTCAGCACAAATCCAAAACAGCCTCATCCCGGCTACTGTGAAGAAAATTAACCCTATCCCAACTAAAACCAGCACAATAACGATGAGAGGCAAGAAAGGAAGGAACTGGGAGGAGGGAACAAAAGAAAGACTTTAGACCCTGAAGGAAGAGGCATTAAATCATCACAAATCACGAATATATTTAGAAACCAGGGTTTATGTTTGTAACCACCTGTCCACCATACAAATTTATTACTTAAGTTACAAAAATAAGCTAAACCTCAGGACCTGGAGATAGGAATTTAAGTAATGCCCATTGTTTCTGTTTTGTTTTAAAATATTTCAGCTGACCTAGTTTTACTTTTTATATATGTCATGCAACAGTCTTGTTTCTCCTTGTGCTTATCTTTCCAGTCTGTTAACCTGTTCTTTATGCTTTCCAGTCTCTGCTTTAGATTTTACTCAGTTCCTTTTCTCAGATTTTTTTCTCTCACCCTGCACCTACGCTCTTTTTCCCATACAGTTTCCAAATTGCAATGCAGATCTTCATCCTCTGGTTGTGTTTGAAAGAGGGCAAAATAAATTGCTCTTCTCTGTCACTGCCTTGAGATCTTTGAGACAGATGAAGGCAGCAGAAAACATGTTTCAGAAAACAACATAGCTTCAGTTCACTCATACCACCCTTTTGGCTAGACTACATAAATATCTCCATCTCTAAGAAGAGATTATGCTTCTCTTTCAGGTCTGAATATCCTCCTCATGTTTTTTGCCACTCTGAGGAAGTATTAGTGCTGGTTTGCATCTCTTCAGGAGGATAATCAGTGCCCCTCTCTGACATCTGGAACACCCGCTCGCACCATGCAATGCTCACTTTTCTGGTGTAGCTGTCTGCGGAGAAGGAACCCGCAATACCTCCCATCTCTACCACAGTCTTTAGCTGAGCTTAAAACCTGAATTTTTTTCTTCCTTAATCTGATCCCACTCCTTCTCCAAAATGCGGTGTCTTTTGGATTTAAGCATGTTGGCTGGGTTATGGTTCCAGTCTGGTTTTTGTGTGACAGAAAATCTGCTTTCATGATTTGCTCAGATCTCCCTTTGTTTTCCTCTGGGCTGTAAATAAGCAGCACAAACAGAACATCTTTCTGACCTGTTTCTCCCTGTCCCGTGCCAGAGACAGGGGGAAAATGATGGGAGAGAGTAAAGAGAATCCATCCACAAGGTAAGACAGGACAAGTGAGAAACCTGACAGAGAGGATGGCACATTTTTGTGCATCTGGTGTCTTCAGGAACTAGATAAGGACAAATGTTTTCCTTTGTCAATCCTTGCAAATGAGATTTCACTGTCAGAAGCGAGCTGTTCTCTTTGGCACATTAAGAACTGAAAAACAGGAGAAACACCAGCAGCGTGTGAAGAGGTGAGGATAGAAAACAAATGCATTTGTGTAGCTGTATGCTGAAGAGCAATGACTGACTGGCAGAGAGATATTTGACAAACTGAGGGATCTTCAATTACATGGTGTGGAAACATGCAGTTTTTGTTGGGCTCCTGATGGTATTATACCTATTGAAGGTGGGGTACAGGTACACAGTTCTTCTGATACTACAGCATACATCTCCTAAAAGGAATTTCCCTTTTGAAAATTTTGGGAATGTTCTGTTTAATACCTAAGAAAATAATCCGTAAGATCTGGCCATTAGAAACAACAATGATCAAGTCATTGTCCAAGAGGAAGAGATATGTTCTTCTTAGCTGAAGGTCACCAAACAGTTCTATTTGCATGTGCAAGATCAGCAAGCATTAAGCCAGTTCATCAAGTATTGAGCACTAAAGGCTCAAGTGTTTTGCACAACGGCTCTAATTTTTGTTTATGCTGATAGCCAAGAGCTGAAAAATCAATGTGTATCATGTCACTTGTCACTGTATGTTATAACACAGCTGTTATGCAAGATTAGTTTCAGACAAAAATTCTGTAAACTTTCCCTCTTGAAGTTTAGGGCACTACATGGGGAGTTACCATTGAAGTTAGGGTAACCATAGAAGTTGAGGAGTAAAGGAGAGAGGCCCCTTCAGTAAATCCTTTCAATCTCCAGATTCTGCTAACTGATCCATGACAAGCTAGAAAGGCTTTAGAGTTATTATCATTCTCCTTCATTCATAAAAACACTGCTGAAGGTGTTGTATATTACCCTAAAATGCATGAGATTTTATAAAGTATGCCCATACTTACAACAAAGCTTCCAACTAGGAAATATATTGGTTCTTTCCTCCCTGTGGCATACCAATTTCTCAGGTCTATCAACTGCTCAGCAGTTCTGTAAGGCAAATAAATGTCTGCTGCTGGGGACTTAGGGCCGCTGATCTTTTTCATTTGTGAGCTAAGACAGATTTGAGGCCTGAGTTTAGCTTGATTTCCCTGATGGATGATGCAATGTCCATGCCCCAGAACAAGTTTCAGAAAATTCTTTATCAGGCTCAGCAAATCAGTATTTCCCATACTGAAACATCAGCATTTCAAGCTGTGCAGCAAAATGAAGGTTGCACATGAAAAAAAAGAACAAAACTGCCTCCTAACACCTGTAAAACAAGGAGAAAAGCTGGTATGTGTCTAGCTATTTTGCTCATTTCCTGACTGACTGCTATTTGTTGTTAAAAAGCAATGCACAGAGGATAAGCCAGAGCAATTTGTTGATCATGCAGGCATCCTATATTCCGTGCTGTTCTCCATTAATGGACACACACTACTGACTGCTGTATACAAAACAAGACTGACTTTCACACAATTATCAACTGTTACTCAGTTTTTTGCTAGTTAAAGGGGTGCCAAGACATTAATCTCTTATTACACTAGCTAAGATAAGCGATGTTTACAGAAATCATGAGATTGTGCTCCCAGAAATGAACTAGCTGCTGATGAGATTCAGAAGACAAGTTCTACAGGGGAGTTCATCCTTAATAGACTGTGAAAATGTTTCTTTCACCTTTCACACAAGCATCTATCTCTGCACACCCTAAGAGGACCTTAAGTCTCTCTCACTATAGCAAATATAAGCTACAGATAAATTATTATTTTTCTTCTTCCAAATGACTCACAAACTGCAGCCTGAAAATATCAAAAGCATCTTTGTGAGCTTTCTTGCCGATCCATCAGTCTGATGGGTCAGTACCCGACTGACTGTGTCCTGCATTTTTTTTCTGACAGTTGAATCTTATAACAACTGACAGACCGTGGACCACATTGAAGTGCTTGGAGAGCTGTGCCGGCCCACAAAACTGCCAGTCTCGTGTGACATTCGTTTGCAGTTGTTCAGTCAGTTCTAAAACGCTCCACCAAGTTTTGCAATTAAGGTCTAGAAAAATGAGATGCCCTTGCTGAAGACATAACCCACCCACAACGTGAAGGACAGGGGTGATAAGGAATGTTGAGTAAATGTCCCCCATAACAGGTTTTTAAGAAGATATGCCTACCTGCTATGGCAAACCTATTTATCTGCTGAAAATAAACAGCGACACTTGTCTACACAAATTGTATGTGTTCTCCAGATAAGCAAAAGGTATTTTATTTGTTAAGCCTACAGAAGTTGACAGTGGAAAACCTGTTCCCTCCTCCTACTCCCATCTTGTGTCCCCTTTCTTCATCCTTTCTCCAGCAGAAGCTTTCTCAGAACCAGCTTTCTCTTGTGCTGTGTAGCAAAAATTGAATATCTGCCTCTGAATAACCTCCATCCCTCTTTCTTATGCCTTTTCTTCTCTTTGACTTTTTGTTCTTTTTCCCCTTAGTGACTCTTCATTTCTTTCAGCCCTTGCTGGTCTTATTCTTTCTTACCCCACCTTTAATTGTTCCCCACCCTCTATGTTGGTCAGACATTAATTTCCATCTCCCAAATTCCCAAACACCTGAATCTAACTCTTCTTCAATCTCCCATGAGCCTTCTTCCCCTTCCAACATTTGTCTAGCTACCATTTCTTAAAGCTGTGCTTCCTTCTTGGAGATTTTCTGTACTTTTTCCTGTTTCCCAGTTCCTGTGCTGCACACCCACCTCTCTGGTCAATTCCAGAGTTGGAGAGACCCAAGAGGAGGAGAAGGGTGGATAGAAGCACAAGAAGAAGAGGCTGATTATAAGCCTGCCTTCAATGCACACCATAAACACTTAAGAAATCAGCCACTGACAGACTAGGGATGGAGATATTTCACAAGACAGACAAAAGGTTTAGGAATGCTTAATCTTCAGCTGAAAGGTGAGGCAGGTTTACCTCCTCGTTGTATCAAGGAGGTACCAGCCTGAAAGCACATTTAGCCAATGAAAGCTCTCTCATCTAATAAGCACAGGAAGTTTTGTTTTAGACAGGGACAACTTTGCAAAATCAAAGCAGTGCTTCCCATTAAAATGCCCGAAAGTCTCCATAAACAGACAAATTCTATGGGACAAAAAAAGTCACTTTAAGAGTGACTAGGAGAGAACACGGCACAAGAGAGAAGTGGTTATCACAGATATCTGCAGGAAACAGGCATCACACCTGCAGCTACTTGGCAGAAGCTCAGTATTACACATATGCTCCTATCTCCATTTCATACTAGTTGCTTTTGAGATCAGACGGGTTTTTAAATGATTCAGCCTTAATATCACTAGTAGCTTAAGACCATGAAAGAGAGGAGCCAAACCAGAACTGAGGCCAAAGTCTCGTCTCTATCAGATTTTTTTAAAATTTCTATTGAATATTCAGCTTAAATTCTAATGCAACCAAAAGGACAAACCAATCATTTGTTGTATCTTGATACTTCTCCTTAGCACAAGAACATCTATCCTGAGTACAAAAAATGCTGCAGAAAATGCACTGGCTACATTGCAAGTAATGTTACATACACAGAACTGAATGACACTGTCATTCATCCAGAAGACACAGAGCCACATCCCAATGCCTTTGTTACAAGACTTGATGACACCTTATTACACTATTATTCCCCATTGGCTTTAACAGGATTATTCAATAGAGCCTGACTCCAAATATGCTGAAATCACAGCAAATGGTTCCACTGACTTCACATTTTGAATCAGCCCACGGTAAAATAGTGTCTAGTATGAGCAGGAGTAGCAGCACCTGGCCTGTAATGAGAGCGCTATGGAAAGCTAGCCCCCTTACTAGCTTTATGTTGTTGGAGGTGCTCGGCTGATGCACAAGATGAAACCTAAATATCAGCCTCAGATGTTTAGGGTGAAGCCTATCATGGAATTAAGGACAGGAAAGGATGTTTCCTTCCTGGGTCATATCGGGAAGGAGCCAACAAGGAGTGGAGAAGTTATTATCTCTCCTCTCTAATATGAGATACCGTCCACTTTTAGGGAGCATGCCTAATGCCACTGCAGGGTTCTGTGACACTGATGACACCCACTGATTTTCTTCTTTCCTTCCTGTGGCAGTTTAGAGGTCCATTTATTACTTTTGGCCTCGAGTGGGTCCTGTGGCTACTAGCATGCATTTCCGAGGTCTCCAGGTACTGTCACACACCGAGGGAACATTCCTGACCATTTCTCTACTGGAAAAACAAGGAATTAGACCTAGACACAACCAGTCTTTCTTGGTCCTGTTATACCTATATCGACTCTATGCAGGGCGGATTAGTTTGAGATGCTTCAATTTTAAGTAGTTTTGAAATCTCTGTTTTACCAGGTTTTATCAGAAGAGCTTCTTTCCCAATATATTTGGTCTAGCTGACAAAATGAAGCCATGGTTAAAAAATAAATCAGCCCCAGCCGTCAGGAGCATTGTTATGCACACTCACATCCTGACAGTTTTTCACAGCTTTCCAGTGTGGGAGGAGAGTGCTTGCCACTAAAGTTGTAAATATAGCTTTTAGAGAAGGTTCCTGCTACTTTTTGGCCTACGTGCACTTGAGAAACAAAATAGAGTATGCACGTATTGAATTTATGAACAGGACATTGTATAACTATGAAACAATAAGGAAATTAGAGCTCAGAAATCACAGAAAATTAGAACTCAATCTAAGCAAAGGAAAAAAGTTTGGAAGAGGCAGAGGCAAATGCAATATAAAGAGCTGTTTAAAGCAAGGATAATGGCTTTGCAAGGAGATTTTAATTCACAAGGATAATGAAAAAGAAAACAAAGAGGTAATAATCATCCATCCATCTCAGCACAAATAGTTGTTTTGCACTGCCTGTGAAGATTTCAGCTGTGACATCATTTGCCAAACATACAATATTCCTACTATTAATATGCATTTGCTTGAAATGAGGAATAAAACCTGAAGTATAAGTTAGAATATAATTTAAAAAGAAACCCAGACAACTTCTGCTTGGTTCTGCAAGACCAGAAACAAAATTCCAATAAGCTACTTATGAAACAGATAGCAAGAGGTCATAGCAGCATCTAGGTCAAATGCGGCATCTTTTACATGAGCTGCTCCAGGCACCCAGCGCCAATACAAGCTGCCAATCCAAGCCTGGGCAGAGGGGACAACGCAAATGACATCACATCAGTCTCAGTGACATGGACCAATGCTGTTTTGAAAGAGAACGATTTTGGCACCCATCAAATCTTAACAGTTTTGTTAGCAACACTAAAGTAAGACAGAAGAGTGGAAGCACCCTTCATAATGTAGGTTTGGGGAAAAGGAAGATTTTGAAAATTCAGTGAGATTACTGATGCACCCTTCAACGCCCATTAAACAGCTGTCTTTGCTGAGGTTGACAATATTCCAATCAATACCTCAGAGGCCAAAGGCCTTGGAGCAGACCAGTTGTACCCAGGCCAATTCTGCCAAATTAAGTAAGTAGCTTTCACTCATATTTTACAGTATACATGTTACTCCTCAAGAAGACTTGTATGTATGACTTAATGTTATTCATGTTAATGTTTCAGAGAAAAAAAATAAAAGAAAACAGCCCTAAAATCTGAGGCCCAAATTCAATAAATCCTCAGTTCTGCATTTCAAAGGCATCTCCTCTCTTGTGCCAGGCAAGTTCCTGACTGTATGTTCTGTGACAAAGCTTCATTTAAATCTTGATTCCCAAGAAGTCTTTAAAAAAAAAAAAAGTTAAAGACATGACAACAATGTCATTCTCTTCAATCATTCTATTTCTCTTGAGAGCAAAATGACACTGAGAATCACGAGAGCTGTGTGGGTTGTAGCGAAAAATCTTCTTGATTCTACTGCAGAATGTATCAAAGGAAATTGTCTACTGCATATTGTGGGCATAATCAGCTATTACTTTTATAGTAATGCTGAAGGTATTCTGCAGTGGAAATGCAAACACGGCAGTGTTGCTATTACAGGCTCTAGTGCTGTGGATGCTGGCTGTTTATTTTTTGGAGTTCTTGAAAGATCAAATAAAAATATATGAATGTCTCTCCATGGTCATCCCAAAGATTCACCTGATGTGTGGCCCGCTCTCAGATGGTTGCCTGAAGCAGACCATTAGGAAAATAGAGCTGTAAAACACAGCGAACAGCAGGGTGATCCTTCCTCTGGCACATCCTCCCACCTCCCATTTTTTTCAAGTAAAGATAGATTTCCAAAGGGTGTTTAAAACAGCCAGATTTTACAGTTGTGAAATCCCACGTGTGCCGTTTTGACAACCTAGTTTGCAACCTCCGGTCTAACCCCAGCGTGGGTAAAAGATATGACACAGTGATTTAACACTGCACATTTTCTCAGTGAATCAGCACACATATCTAGAACTACAACTTTGATCCTCAAAGCTATAATACTATGAGCAGGATACTTAGCACCTGCATGTATTTCATTACCCATTCTTGGCTCATGCATCTTTCACTCTTTGCATAAGACTATCTTTTTACACTTCCATATATTAACTCTAGTTTGAAAGGGGGGATTTATGATTTTATTCAGTTTTACCACTGAGGGAAGAAAATAAGACCCAAGTAAGCCTTCCTTACTGCCTTCAGTAGGACTGCTCTCACATATTTCTATGTAGGTCTGCTGCCTACTGAGTCAGAGAAAAAAAACCCTCTGGATGACAGGGCCTCAAAGGAGGTATTGGCCAGTGGGAAGCAGATTAAATCTAAGCTCAGGATACCCGTATCTTCATCCTGACTCTGTTGTTTGCCTGCTGTGTTATCAAGGTTGAAACATTTTGCCATGTCTCTATGACCCTACGTATAACACAGGAAAAGGGGACTCAGATCCTTCTTGCAGTCTTTTATGCTTTATGCATTCAATAGCAAAGGCTCTTGCTGTCATAGAATCACAGAAT
>NW_010227468.1:0-36690 GCF_000690775.1 Eurypyga helias | reverse complement strand
CAGCTTTTCATCCACCAGTACCCCCAAGTCCTTCTCCTCAGGGCTGTTCTCCATCCACTCTCCACCCAGCCTGTACTTGTGCTTGGGATTCCCCGACCCAGGTGCAGGACCTTGCACTTGGCCTTGTTGAACTCCATGAGGTTGGCAGTGGCCCACCTCTGCAGCCTGTCCAGGTCCCTCTGGATGGCATCCCTTCCCTCCAGCATGTCAACCGCGCCACACAGCTTGGTGTCGTCGGCAAACTTGCTGAGGGTGCACTCAATGCCGTCATCCATGTCACTGATGAAGATGTTAAACAGTATTGCTCCTAGCACCGACCCCTGAGGAATGCTGCTCGTCACCGGTCTCCACTGAGACATCGAGCCGTTGACCACCACTCTCTGAGTGTGACCATCCAGCCAGTTCTTTATCCATTGAGCAGTCTATCCATCAAATACATGTCTCTCCAGTTTCGAGACAAGGATGTCGTGCAAGACAGTGTCAAAGGAAAAAAACTCTTCTGTGAAGTAGTTGTAGAGACTCATGTTAATGTTATTTTTGGTTTGTGGTTTTTGTTTTTTTTTTCAGTCTGCTGAATCCTGAATTTCGCTCTGTTACATTCTTCTAGTGTTGTAAAATACAGTATGTTGTTATCTCAATATTTAAATACTTACATAGGTGTAAATCAGGTTATACTATTAAAACTCCAGCCAAATGTGTATGCTATGCAGGACCCTTACCAAGTGCATTAATAATATTATCCCATTATATGAAGATATGTACCGCTTATTTAGCTCTGATATTGATGGCAGTGTCTTGAATAGATAAAATACAACTATCAACAGTTAGATCATCTTGTTATATAGTATTGCTTGAGGGAATGATTGATGTAGAAATTACCATTTATTATGGAAGTACATTTACACTTCTTTCTTTTGGCTGATGTTACTGTTAGGGTCGTTGTATGGTAGGAGTAGGGGAGACTTTAAAAGGTGTCAGGGCAGTTAAGTCTACTAGAAGGTTCCAAGTTCATAGGGTTTTTTTATTTGTTGAACTGTGATCCTGTATCCAAGGCAGTTTTAAATACAAAGAGATGTGTAATTCTAAATTACTTTTTGGAATAGTAACACTAATGAAGCATTAAATTTTTCAGCATCTTGGAAAACTTCCTGTCTTATAGTTGATAACTGCTTGCAAACACTAAGGTTTCTGTGTAACTTATTTGGAGGAGACTGTAGGAGGGGAAAAAAGTTAGTGAAGGAGCTGAAGAGAAGGTGGGTGAATTTTCAAGGGTCTGGCTCTGACTGTGCAGGGTAGTGATTTCTGAATGAGGCATATTTTGTGTTGAAGTGATGAGCTGTTAAGGAATGCTGAGAGGATCCTTCTGTAGAAAAATGATCCATCAAGCTGCTTCTCATTTACAACAGAATGTATAATGAGCACAGTCATGATTCTTGGGTTTAAAAACTTTCTCAGACTTGACTTTCCAAATTCAGATGTAATGTATAATACACAGGTACGCATCTGTGAAATACACGTGTAATTATTGATAGACTTGAGGGTTGCAGTGCAGCTAGTCTGAGAAACAGCTCGGAGTTCTGCCTTGTGGCAAGCGTGTGCCACATTCCTCTGCAACTTTTCACTTGAGTGCTTTCTGCAGTTCGTGATACAGAATAATCAGGTTGGTTTGTAACTCTGAAAATCAGAGGAAGTAAAGGAAACAGATACACCAATCTTTATACTTTAGATATTAAACTAAAATGGTTTGGCTTTGTTTAATAGTTAAAATTATTCTTTAATATGTGTCATAAAATGATTTCAAACCATTTTTATGTCATTAAATAAGACAAGTAACATTTTTTTTTAAATTGTTTCCAACAATTATTTTTTTAAATGGCTGCTGAAATCTCTCACTGTGAAATTGGCCTGAAACAGTTCTTGTATATGTTTTGGAATTTTATTTTGAAGGATTGGCTAAATTGGAGAGAAACCCTGTGGAATGAGCAAATGAGGGAACAGGAACTTGGAGCGTTTTTTATGCTTGAGGTGTTGAGTTTTGTTAATCCACCAAGTTTTCAGCCTTGATCAGATACCTGCTACAGAAATTCACAGTTGATGCTCATTATGATCTTGGACACAGGCAAAAAGATTCTGTATTGGATGGTTTTGAGATGGAAGAAGATTCTCTTGGAGAATGCTGCTAAGGGTATAACAGTGTGTAATTTTTCTCTTAAGTTTGGCAATGGGGAAGAGAGGGGAAGAGGAAACACATTTCTAATCACTTAATTACTCACTGTGTCTTGTTTTTCTTAGTTTACATTTCAGTTCCTAACCTAACCGTATTGCCATATGATAATAATAGGAAGAAATAGGAAAAGCTTAATTTATTCTGGAATAGTAATTGCTCTTATGTTCTAACTAAGTTCATATTTTCTTCATGCTATTGCAGTAGAGAGAAGAACTTGGTGCATAATAACTGCAGAATTCCACTCTTAAATGTTTTCTAGTTTCTTCTTTAGGTTTGAGTTTGTAATATCTTTATTTTTTCTTGTTCTGTGCGGAGTAATTACTGTGTTCCATTGTTGTTTGAGTCTTGATTAGTAACATAATTTTTATGTTCAGTAACAGTTACTACTAATGGACTTGCCCTGTTCCTCCCCTCCAGCCTCAGTTATTGGCTGACCAGAAAAAAAGTGATTTTCTGTCAGGTGAAATGTTTCTGTGTGAAATGTGACTGACTTAGAAAGGGAAGGAAGTGAAAGGCTGAGTTAGAGCATCATTCAGAAAGAGCAGGGAGAATAAAGACCGTATGTTGATCTGCTGTTAGGCATCAGCTGGCTGGGAGGTTAGATCAGTCTCTTGAGAGTTAGAAGCCTTAATTTAAATCCTTCCTCCTCCTGAGTCTGCAGTGGTAAAATACTAAATTGAAAATATTAATTAAACCAGAGAATATAGAAATAAAGACTAGTAGTGAAGGAACTACTTCAAGGCCTGATTTTTAACTCTCATTCAAAAAATGTTGAAGTAAACCATATAAAAAGGAATATAATTTTGTGTCTTCCCATGTTTCTTTTTTGCACTGTGTTTGTAGCAGTATCAGTAAAGTGCAATACAGGTTTTCTCTTGTGCAAACTGGTCTTTTGGTTCTTACTAACTTGGAACAGTGTTTGCTCTATCAAAACTTTGCTGCTGTAGCTACAAGCATTTTAATAAAAAGTACTGCCAGCTAGGAAAAGTATGCTTCTGCTTGTATGTTCACACTGCACTTAACAGCTGCCTGTTGTGGTTTTGCAGTGGTTTGGCTGATCAGCTCCATATTTTTACAGACCTATACTTGTCTGTAGGTCAGTGATTGACTAACACTTCTCTAGCTTGTGTGCAACTGATGATCTGCAACTTGGCAATAATTCTTAGAAGCCTTTTAACAGATGTAGTACTATTTTTTGTTTTAGAAATGCACAAAGACCTTTTCAAATTAACTGTAAACATATCTTAGTTTTAAATCTTTTGCATTGCAAGGGTGTGCACGCATTCACGCTGCTTGGAGTGATTTTTTTTTTTTGTAAATATGCAATAAATCTAGTTTTAAAGGTCTGTAGAAATGCCCTTTTAGCATAAGGTAGAATAAAAAGAAACCTGCCACTTCTGCAGCGTTGAAAATAACTTCTCTGTATGCAGAAAAATTTTCTATGCTGAGTTAAAATTATGCATTCATAGTAGTAGGGATGTGTGTACTGTAAGCATTGATGATCAGAGCTGTAAAAGAATTTATTTTCTGCTTGGCTTTTTCAGTTATAACATACACTTCTTTTAGTTGTGAGTACTCATCTTTCATCCTTGTCTTCTGAGCAGGTTGTGACTTCTTTTTTTGCTTGGTTGGTTTTGTCATTTTTGATACCTAGGAGAGAGGGATGTGCATGGGGTCTTCAAAAGTTATGTTTTTTTTAGTTAGAGCACTAGAACCAAGAACAGTACCTGCTACAGCAGCTGTTTTTGGGAACTTTATGTTGGTGATAAAATTGTTTTAAATACTTTAAATAAAACTCAAGGCATTTGCTTAGCATTTTGCTTTCTGAGTTAGCAAACACTGGAGATGCTAAGCTTCTGTTACTTCTGAAATTAATGTGAAGTGTCTTGGAGCAGAAGTAGCCCAGGTCTTTGATGCTGATATAGATGACATGCTATAATAACAAAATACCAATTAATAATGTTTCCAAGTTTCATTTTGTAGCTTTATGGTTCAGTGCTGTTTCTATGTGGTAATAAAGTGAGATTTTACAGCGTAAATTAAGAAATACTTAAAGAAGTACTCCTTTGAGTACAATTGATAAGCTCAATAAGATGATTAAAAAAGGTCATATTTATACTTGATCTAGTCAAGATACAGCCTTTTGTTACTTATATGTATGAATATTATATGTTCCAGGCTCAACAAGCCAACTTTTAAGTATCTTTACTGGCAAAAATGCACAAAATGAGCCTTTGAGAAAGCATTTTTGGAAATTAATTCATATAAAGATGCTAGGATGCGTTGTTTTGGGGCACTCGAAAGTTTATTTACAAAACAAAAGTTGGCTTGCACAGCTTATGGAGAGGCCATCCTAGTCCATGATCAAAGTAGGGCTGACTCCAAAGTTAGGTCAGCCTGCTGAAGGCCTTGTCTGGTTGAGCTTTGAACATTACCAAAGTGGCCTGTGCTTAGCCACTCTGGGGTAAATTTTCTTTCCCCTATGTCCAGGTGAGATTTCCTCTGTTTCAGCCTGTGTCTCTTGCACTTTGTCATTTCACTCCACACCTCTCAGGATTTACTTTGTGTCCTTAAACCGCTTTCAGACAGTGAGAGCAGAGGGACGAGGATGAGTTCCTCCTTTTGTTCAGCCTGAAGAAGAGCAGGCCAACTTGACAAACCAAACATGGCTCTCAGCTTCTCCTGTGACACAGGCTCCAGCCCCTAAAACATCTTAGTGGTCTGTCTTCACTTTGTGGATCTTCCCTCATAACAGGGACACGTGGTACTTCTAGACGTAGCTTCGCGCAGGGAGGAGGGAAGTAATCATGCCCCTTGATTTGCTGGCTGCAGTCTTGCTAACGCAGCCCGATATGCCATCAGTCTTTACCACTGTACGGGCACGCTGGTTTGTGTTCACATTGTTGTTCACCATGAGCCCACAGAGCTGCTTTCAATCAAGCCACACTTCCCACCCTCAGCATTTGCAAGGGGGGTGGCTCGGTGCTTACCTTGGAGCTCGCTGACGTTCCTTTTGGCCAGGGAACTGCTATGCTGGTGCTTCTTACATAGTTCATCTTTTACTAGCATGTCAGGCCCTGCACCCACGCTCCCCTGAAGAAAACTGAGAATTAGTTCTGTTAAATTCTTCTTGATGAGAAGTTGTACATCTCTCTTACACTATAAAATGCTTATGTCACTATAATTGTGACATGCTTGTGCTAGCACATACTGTGCTGATGTGGAGTGAAAAAACTAATGTATTACTTGATTACAGAAAACATGACGTACAGAAAGTACTTAATGTGAACCGTTACTAGGATGCCTTTTATGAAACTTCTGATTTCTCAAATTTATGAACTGCAGACTAACACGAAAGATCTCTTAATTTTATGCAGAAATGGTATTTTGAGTTGACCTTGTTACAGATCCAAGACACTTAAATCGTTCTGTTTGCCATGCACATCTTTCCTTGCTCAGTCTACAGTGCTGTCCGATGCTGGGTCGATCTAAGTTTCTGATCCAGTGCTGTGTCTCTAATCAAGTACAAAAACAGGTGTCTGTAGAGAAGCCTGAGAGTATGGCAGATATGCAGAGACGATGTCTCAGACTGTGTAATTTTAGTGGCCACAGAATAGGGAATAACAGGTTTCTCTGCTGTATGAAGCACTCTTTTCCAAAGTTTGCTGAATGTCCCACTGGCTAATTTAGAGCCAGTGAATTACCAATCCCTTTTTGTCTCTTTAATGCCACTTGCAACTGTAGAGGCATGTTCCCTTCTTTTAGTCTTTTTCATGGTGAAGGAGCCTATTCCATGTAGCTGATCTTCAGAAGAAGGGTGTCCTGTATGTTTGATCTGCTTCATTACTGTTAAATAAAGAAGGACAGACAGAAGACAAGAGGATCCTGCAGTGCAGGAGAGTTTAGGAAAGGAAGTGATTTGACAAGGTGCAAGAGGGAAATGAAGGGAGATACCTTGTTGATGACATATCATTCAATCTCTGTCATTATAGAGGAAAGTATCAAATGACTGAGAAAATGTGATGTGATGCAGGTGTGGTGTTACTCAACACCCTACCCCCCAAAAAAAGTAATGTAACAGTTTATTAGGCTGAATATAATGCATGATAAATTACACGCAAATTTCAAAATTGCAAGTGTCTGGCCTTTTGAGTGTTGCCTTTTAGCCCCTCACGTACCTGTGAATTTAGGTAGAAGAGGGAGTGTAAGAGTGTGAACAGTCATTTGCAGTTTCAAGAGGTAGGGCTTGGCTTGCACAGGCTTCTGACAGACTGGGTGGCTGGATGTGGGTGTGTTCCTGTGTTGCTGGAAATGCAGAATAGAAAGCTTTATCATACCATCTCTCTGTGAAGATGATACACTTAGTTTATGTGCAGGGTTCAGTGAGGAAAGAGTTAACTCTCTTTACCGTGGCTGCTAGGAAGCTGTTCCTGGATGCAGGGAGCAGCACTGATAAGTTCTTAGCTGGTGCTGGGGGATGCCTGCACCAGATTCAAGGTCTTTCTCCGCTTCTGATCCTGCAGCTGCGTTCCCAGCTCTCGCGGTCTCGCTACAGGCAGTGCTGGGACATAGAGTTCAGACTCCTGACCCCAACTGACCAAGGGAGTATTTCATCCCATAGTACGTCATGCTCGGGGCAGAGGTGAGGAGGGGGGTCTGGGGGCCATTACTCTCTCCCTTACTCTCTCTCTTGTTTGCTCCCGTGCACTTGCTAACACTCTCCCCTACTCCTGTGTGAGCTACTTTGCTAACTCCTGTGCTGGCTAGTTTGTGAGGGAGTTGGTGGGTGGGTTTGTGTCGTTTTCCTGGTCATGCTGTTGCCAATAGGGTTTGCTCAGAATCTGCTGCAACAGCTCTTGGGCTGTGGCTCTTAGGCTCTCTGGGTCTGACTCCCACTTCTCAGCACCTGGTTGTGCATTGGTTAGTGGGTGGTGAGCAACTGTATCATAATTGTATCATATATTTTATTTTCTAGTATTTTACATTGTATCATATGTTTTATTTTCTATTATTTTAATTACTTATTATTAGTAGTATTTGTATACATTAGATTTAATTAGTAATTAGTTCTTATCTCAATTTTATGAGCTTCCTTGTCTTTTCCCTCTGATTCTTCCTCTCCACTGGAGGAGGGGAGGGGGATTTGTGAGAGCAGCTTTGTGGTATTTTGCTAGCCGGAGTTAAACCATGACAGTTTACTACTTGGCAGATGAAGGGTGTCATCAGTTACTACTTCTCAGCTGAGAGGTGGTTATTTCTTGGTATGTCTTAGCTGGTTCTTGCTTGTCTGACTTCATCCATTGGGGTCCTGACCTCATCAGATGCCGTGAATTATATTTTGCTGTGGAATGCAGATGTATATTTCACTCTGTACTTTTTAGCTTAATATTACTTCCTGTATGTTGTGACACACACTTAATTTCACTGTTTCCCAATTGGAATATTAGGGCATAAACATTATATAATTGCATTAAAGAAAGTAAGTAGTCCAGTTTTGAGACAGAGTGTCATATGATTACTTGACTCTATTGATGAAATTAAAAACAAGCTGAAATTAAGCTTTTGAGAGCTATGGAAATCGAAAAAGTAGTTGTCTTCAGCCTTGTGTCCTCCACTCATTATTGTCAACTTTCTCCTTTGACTCCCGTGACCGCCTGCTGCGGTGCTCTCGGTGCTCTCTAACGCCTGTGTACTATCACGCCTTTATTTTCATCCTCTGGTCTGCCCTACCCCAGAACACATTTGGCTTCCTCTCACGTCCCTCTCCATTTGGCAAGCACCAGCATTTGTTATGGCTGGTTTTGGAGGTAGGCGAGCACTTCAATTGACCAGTTGATTGCTGCTGCTCGAAATGGATGAGCGCCAAGTTCTGTTTCCCTTTTCCACAATGCAACTGCTAATTTGTATGTCTTGCTTCTACCCGGCAGCCGATTTCTGTGAAACTCGGGGGAACTGCGTCTTTGAGACCCCTGTTTCTCTGTCCAATTTGGCTGAAATTGGCCTGCGTGATTAGAATTCATCGGTGTGACAGGGCTGCTGGACAGACTATGTAATATATAATCATTGTTTTCTAAGGGTAATTGAATTCAACTGCATTTTAAAAACTTTTGGATTTGTTCACTGAAGCAAAAATGAAGAAACTAGATTGCGTGTGAAATGTTTTATGTGAAATTTGACAAAAGTGCCTGTCTCCTCCTTATGCTTGTTAGCTCAGCAGCTACACTGTTTTAGTGTAGGTGAAATGGATACCAGCTCAGGCCCTGGGGATTTGAGCCATGTATTCTGCCTCCCGCGCAGAGTGCTTTGTCTGTGAATCCCTAATATGCACTGTGGTGAAACAGTCTTTCTTCTTTAATGCCATTCCATGTTTTTATAAATAAACCAACTTTTTTTAGAGTTGCCTCATCATCTCAGGCAAATTACCCCTTAGGCTTAGTGAGTCAGTCTGTTGTGGCTTTTTTTTCCTCTCTTTCTGTGTGTATTTTAACATTTGGAACAACTTCAACAGAAGGAATTGACAAAGGCTGAGATACCTAGCACTGAACCTGTGGCAAGATGCAAATGCTCATGCAGTGCTATGATTTGAATTGTAATTTTTGTGCACAGTGTTATCCGTTGTGTAATTATCCACTGCAGCTACTCTTTGCTAGGAAAATGTGCAGCTGTGGTAAAGTGTTTTTAATCCCTTCATGTTTTTAGAAGCAGAGACTAAGCTGATCATTCAAGACAGGTTGGAAGTGACCATTTCCTGAAAGGCTTGTGAGGTGGATAAAATTTCAAAAGGGGCAGAAAGGAATTTATCAGAATTTGTCCAAAATAAGAATTGCTGAGAGGGATGTTCTTCTCTTATGATTTATTTTATAGTGTTTATTCGGTTACTGGCAGATAATTAACCTGCAAGGTGTAAGAGAGTGCTTTTTGAAGGAAGCTCTTGTCATAGAAAATGGAAGTTTTAGTGCATCTTACCTCGATTCGAGGCAGTGTCTTAAAAATAAGGAATACGATTGGCCGATGCATCGCTTTGCAAATTTTACTTTTCCCCACTTTGTGATGAGGCACCATGATTTGTCTAAATTCTAAGTTAGTCATGTTGTTCTCTTCTCCCTGGAATCAGAAAGCATGAGTTGTGAATTTAACCCCTGTATTGATCCCGCTGCATTGATTGTGCTCGCTACCACTTCCTCCCTTACCTGGCAGAGACCAGAGCAGGTGTGTACTAAGGTGTTCAGCTTCTAGTACTTCAGACGGAAATAAACTGGAGTTTAACTGCCTGTGAAACTGGTAAGGAAAACAGAGCCTGAAGTAGTGGGGAGTCGGGGGGAGGGATATTAATGGAGGGTGGCGGAATTGCAGGTAATTCTTAGTTTCAGTTAATCTCCATTACAGTGAATAGGTAACAATAACGTAGGTCTCCTGTTACCATGTTTCCATGTTTGCTAACATATGAACTCGAGTCAAGTAACTCGAAAGGAAGAAGAAGGTAAAAACAAGAGAGGAAAAAAGGATAGAAAAACATTGGGAAAAGAAATCCCAAACAGCAACTTCTCTGACAAAATGGTTGTCATACTAGTTACCTGTTTGTGACAATGAAGACAGACTTCATGTTGCTCCATTCTTTTTGGATATCCTTTCTGAATACTGCTGAAAGAACATTGTGCTGCAGAAATCTGACTGGTCTCTGAAGTGATAATAAAAAAAAAAAAAAAAGGGCAGAGACAAGTTGGCTTATTCTGTCTTTTTTTTTTTTTTTTCCTAGCTTTGCTCTTCATCCTTAGTGACCCTCATTACTTCTGTCACCCTTTTTTATGGGTACTTTACGTTTCTTCGTACTGAAGCTTGCAGTTTTCAGTCATATGAGCAGTTCAGAGAGATTTGTTGTCGGTCAAGGTAGAGCTGCAGTGTGTAAATGCTGCTGACGGATGGAGCTGAACACCTCAACTCTTAGTCCCTGTATATCACCCTTCTACACTCCATGGCTTGCTCACACATTACCCCGTCTCACCTCTCTGGTAAACACAAGTGGAGCTGCGAATACACTTGTACTTGATGTTGTATCACTGTTGATGAGATATTGTCATGTTGCCTTTGGAAGATGGAACTGGAGTTAATTCCAGACCCATTAAAATTTTCAGACCTGTGAGCAGAATGCATCGATTTAATTGTATCAAGAATGCTTTGTGATGTGTGCGTTACTATACAGTTTATGTTGAGGTGAGATGTCACACTGAAGTTTGGGGTTGCGGTTGTTAGCACAGAGATTAGGAATTATATCTCTCCATCAGTCAAGCTTCAGAGGAGATAGGGGTGTGTGATTACACATGTGAAGTTAGGCAAAACTCACAGTGTACTGGCTGTGGAAGAATGAGTTGATGCCTCCCTCAGGAAAGAGTCTTTGAGTAAAAAGGGAGTTCTCTGATCAAATTTGTATGGACAAAGCAGTTTTGTGAGGTCAGCACTGTGAATCATAGGGCTATTTGTGCAGTCTTCCCGAAAGCCAAATTTTCTCTTGTCAAACCATTAACTTCTCAGTAGTAAATAGCGTAATAATCTTGCCAAGTGTGGGCAGTGACTCTCGATCTTTGAAAGAGTTATCAGTAACGTCAAAGAGATGGGAGCAGTCGTGTTTGTGGAGAGGGATATGAAAATGGTCTCATGAGGAATATTTTTATTTTATTTTATTTTTGAGCAGGCATTGGCTAGATCCTTAGTCTGTAAAGACAAAATAAATAGTTGGCCACAAAGAATAAGCATAGTCTGAGCTTGTATAGCAAGACAGAAGCCCTTACTGAGTTGTTGAGGTAGGCATTTACAGCTAGTCATTGGAATACAGAGAGGGGAAAAGGGAAATGCCTTCTATTTAGTCTTAGTTGATTACATAAAAAATACTTTCCTGTGTTCAGTGTGAAATAAAGAGCTCTGATACAACAAAAATATTTCTGAACCTGTAAAATGATGAGGAAATTTTGTAATACATGTATCTGACATCATGACATGAAATACATGTTGCCAGAACAAAAGAATGGCAAGCCAGATGCCAGGTTGCATTGTCTGAGCATACGTGCCAAAGTACTCCTTACCTACCTCCTCGTAGATGTTACTGAGCCTCTCTGTAGCACCTTGCAGACATCTCCTTAGTGTTGGACAGCAATTGAAAGAAGACTCCTTTGCATCAGGTACCAAAGGTTGAAACGTGAAAGGGTGGGAATTCTGGCTAGGAATGGAAGCAGAGTGATGAGGAAAGGTGGAGTCACAATTTTCAGGAGTGTGGAGCTTATGACTATTATACATTCAGTGGATACAGCTAAATTCGTATAAAAATGCTAGCTACTTGGACAAAAAAAATTTGCAGTTGTTTGAAGCACAGCATTCAAAGTTAACACTTGTCTTTTTGACACTTTCAGCTAAAATCTAACTGTGCTTAATTCCCTGTTGTGAAAGGAAGATCTCTCACATTACCCTTGAAGGCAGGTTTAATTATTTCACATTGTTCACTTGGGTTCTTTGTTGACAATATCCTAATAACAATAGCAGCAGCAACAACAAAATCTTAAGGGTGGCATAATTTTGTATTTGGTGTGGACTTCCAAATAGCACCTATTGAAAACAGGAATGACTGCATATTGTGGTATTGCCTATGCTTGATGTGGTGCATGTGAATAAACATAAAGTGACTGTGAAACCTCAGTTTCACCTTTAATGTTTGTATTTTCTTTCTCTTCTGGTATCCTCTTTGAAAGCTTAGTGTGTCTTTTAATGTAATTTTTGTATAGTAGTACATATGTTGTGAAAGCAACCTGTAGATTTTCAATACATCCCATCGGTTAAGTTATTGTGAGCTTTATTTTTTGTATTCCTGAATTTTCTATCTTCTTGTGAAGTACAGCGTTAAAAACTTGAGAAAATTGTGAAAGGCAGTGCAAGATGGAAATTTTGTTTGGTTGGGTTTTTTTTTTGTGATGCTCATAGGATGAAACAGAGTAGAAACTGTAAGATTTTACATTATTGCTACTATTAACTGGCTGCATACCAGTTGTGGCAAATTTGAGTTACACAGAGTAGAAATTTAGGTTGATGTCTCTTCAGTGAAAAAATAATAAACATTTTTTTTCTGAAAACACACCTGCATTAGCAGACGTTCAGAGTTATTACAATTATGTGTGTTATTTGCTTGTCATGGGTTTCTTTAATACTGAGGCAGTCGCTTACTTTCTGATGGTAAAATATTCTAAACGGGGCGATGCAAGCAGTTTATGGCTATGGCCGTGCTGTTGGCTGTAAGAGTTGCAGTGCTGTGTGTGCTTAGAGATGGTGATTTCCAGAGGGATGTCATTTGGTCATCCCGACTTAGCACTGTCTCCCTTCTCCGTGCTTCTGGAATCTATTGCAGCAGCCTTTGGGGCTTAGTGTTTGAAGCAGCAGCTTCCTTGAAATCATCCAGATCAATCTATATTATTTTTGAGAGCCAACAAGTTGAGTCATTTATGGAGGATGGTAAAATGATTCATTAACTTCTTGGGCTAATGCTCTGCAAGACTGACTGTGTAGTAGCTGTTACTGTCTTCCTGTTAAAGGCTAGGAAGCAGCGGTGTAGTTCCTGCTCAGAAAGAATTTTTCTTCAATATTCAGGAAATCAGGGGATTTCTTGGGATTCTTAAAAGATCTTGATTATGTATATACAGATTTTTAATTGTCATTTCGGAGGAAAGAGATTTCCCTAGTGTTATGATTCTGCTTATTTTGTATATTCTTTATGTTGCTTTGTTACATCCCGAAAGGCTATCTTGCTTTCAAATATTGGGTAACCCTTAGCCTGTGCTTTGGAAAGTATAGCTCTTGTCTTAATGTCTGTTGTCAAGAATGTGTCTGCTGTTGGACCATAACTCCAAGACTACACAAGTTTAATTCGCTGTCCAAATTTAGTTGTCTAAAATTTAGATGCCTGTGTTGAGCTAGTTATTCTTAAGTCTCCATTAAATTTACAGAAATAAATACCTCCAGAAGGCCATTCATCTCTTTCTAAGCTAGGTGTCTGAGATAAGAAAGATAAATTGCTGTGGTGATTACAAATGGAGTGGAGTGTGACTCGTTAGGATTCAAATATCCAGCTTACCCTCTGCAGTGAGGGTCACTGAATCTCATCAGAACTGTTCAGATGGCACTAGTTCAGTCACACATTGCTTCTTCCTGTTCCTAGCTGTGGAATATATATATATCTGTATATATTAAAAAGTAAAAGTTGGCCCTTGCTGCATGCCTTTGAGGCTCTGGAAGTTTGGATGAGTTACTGCTCTTTGCTCCACCTTTTGGTTCTGGAGGCCCAGTTCAGAGGGTCAGTGGTAGTTCCGAAAATGTTCCTTTTCACCTGAGCCATTTTTAGAGGATTATTTGTTTTTGGGGTTTTATAGCCATAGTTAAGATGGATGTATAATACCGTCCAGTGATTTTTCTTTTTTTTTTTTTTAACAAGGGTAGACAATATTAATTGGTTTTGCCTTTTAATTATGTTTTTAATTATAGCAACAGATATAATAAATCACTGTATGTGAAATAAATGTGCTTTATCTTGTGCCTTTTCCTTGGAGTATATGGAGGAAGATAACAGAGGAGAGAGTGTGCTTTTGTGTGTGCGTGTATGTGATCTTTGCAGTATTTCTGGACGCAAGGTATAATAACCATTTTGCTTCAAATGTTTAGTTATTGATTAAAAAGGCTCCAAAGTTGCTCATCAAAATACCCACTTTCTGTGGTTGCCAGAGAAGTGGTTGCCCAGAGAAGCTGTGGATGCCCCATCCCTGGAAGTGTTCAAGGCCAGGCTGGATGAGGCTTTGAGCAACCTGGTCTAGTGGAAGGTGTCCCTGCCCATGGCAGGGGGGGTGGAACTAGAAGGTCTTTAAGGGCCCTTCCCACCCAAACCATTCTGTGATTCTATGATTGATTCTCTGGATGGTTCCTACTTCAGGTTCAGTTATCCCTCCAGTGCTTTTTGAGGTAGAGAAATGTCGTTACCACTTTTTTACGGATGGCAGCTGTAGCAGAGGCTTTGCTTTTACACCCTAAGTGAAGTCAGCAGCCTGACCGTGTGAGCCAAGTGCCAAGTCCTGTGGGCGCCAGGGCTCAGCTATGTTACCTCCAGAGTCAGGTGTCTAGGGCCGGTTGAGACTAAGGGCTGGCAGGTATGGCAGAGCTTGCAGGAGTCTGGTATGTGTCTGAGCTGGAAGCTGATGGAGTCTCAGGCAGTACTGCTAGGTACCTAAACAGAGAGCTCGTTAAATTGACCACGTGAAGACTTCGTGAGCCCTGTTACTACAATGCCTTAATTTTTGGCTTATTCTTGTAGTGTTTGAATGCTCCAGTGCCCTAAGGAAAATAAACTCCTTCAGTCTGAACTGAAAATTTTTGCATGATTTCTTCATAGCCATTAGCTGGTAAATGAATTTCTTTTTAAAGTAGAAAACTTCTAAAACTAAAGCTATTTATAGAAAGAAAACATAACTTTTTTTTTATATACATAAGACTTTTTCATTTGTAAAAGCCATGCAACATGCCCTGTTACAATTCTTGTGTGTTTTGACTTAAAGTATGACAGCTTGGTGCCAAGTTTTTGTAGCTCACAACGCTGTGAATTGTCACAAGTGATGTTGCGCTGTTAATGTAGTAGCAGTTATGTAGGAATATTTAATTGCAAATTAAATAAATACTTGTGTTAATAGGTTGTCATTAATTTTCACTGCTTAGATTTTGATACTTTCTTTTTTCCTCGTCTGTAGTTACAGAACACAGTGTAAGGCTAAACTAAATGTGTAAGTTTCACTTCCAATTAAGCAGGCATAATTGTACTGGTAAACCTAGATGTGTGTAAGCTGTTAAAGTTTTTAGAGGAAAGGGTTACTGTGGATGTAACTACCTCAGAAAATGCAAATGATGCTAGGAACGATGCTGCAAACCCTTAAATTCATAAATCCTGAGAAACTCTAAGTTGTCTGCGTTATGTTATGGCAAACACTTTTTAATCACTGTATGGGGAAATGCAAACCAGCAATTCCATAACTCAGTGTTGTTACCTGAGCTGGGGTTGTGACAGGTGGAAGCAGGGTCAAGACAGTGAGCAAAAAATGTTTTTTTGCCAATTTTTTAATAGTTTTTAACCAGTGCTCTGAATTATCTTAGCTGTAATTGTATATAAATGAATTGGATTTCTTACAAGTAAGAGTACTGGATGTGAAGCTGAAAGTTAGTTAGAAGCATTAGAGTCTGAGAAACCCAGTTGTTCGGACTTTTGGAAGCTGCTGTGGTGCTGGGATACCCATTTGTGTCTCTTCCCTATACCACAGAATATTTCCAGGGCAACTCAGGTGGAGGGAGGAGTTGACTGCAATTAAATTTTAAAAAAAGTTTTGTTTTCTTGCTCTGAAATATCTAAGGTTTTACAATCTCTGCGTTTTGAGGCATCAAGTTTGTTCTTTACTGTACCTCCCTTCCTAAAGAGGGGACTATTTCTGAAGAAATGTCATGGAAAACTCTTCTTCCTGGCTGTCAGTAACAGAAAAGGACTTTTGCTACCTAATCACTTCTCCTGGTTTTGGATTCATCCCAGTCTAAGTTCTGAGCAGAAAGGAGCTATCTGGGTTGATTTTGTATGGTGGTGGTTTTTTCGTCCTGTATAATTTTTACTTTTTTAATGCTTTGTAACCTTGTATTTTGTTATCATCCAGATATTTTTTTTTCCACTTTGGTCTTCTGTCTGTAATAAAGCTCAGAAGCCTTTTGGTTTTTAATAATGAGCAAAATGTAAGGTAAACACAAATGAAGGGATTACACACACACACACACACACACACACACATACACCCACACCCCAGCCCTGGGATCAGCAGCTAAACTTCTATACTGCAGATCTCTCAGGGGGGAGAAAAGGGAATTTAGCACCCAGTAGAGAGAGGGAGGAAAAGCTAGGAGCAGAGACACTCTTCCTTGAAGGTCATGCCTAAGATTTTGAGGTTATTTCATTTATGGTAAAGGTTTTTCTTGGTGCCTGGGAGTTTTGCTTATTGATTGTTTGAATTCCATTTGTGGTGCAGTAGCTGACTTTCATCTTGGAAGTTTTTCTCTGTATGCTGAGCCTCTCAAATGTGAATACTCCTCTGAATCTGATAAAGCCTCACGAACGCTGAATCTGTGTGTAAAACTGGGAGATCATTTTCTGAAATGTTTTGCGATGGCATGATGTTGTCTCGCACTTAGCAGAAGGGGATAAACATCACAGGTGCGTATCTCCAGCAATGAAAAGCTGTTGCAGTATGCTGAAAATTAACTTGGTTTTAGTTTATTCCTTTAGGAATAGGCCCTTGCTCTAACACAGCTAGGGCTAACAAGTGAGCATGTTTCTTCATGGGCTGTAAAGAGGGGAGGTAGAACCAGCATATTTCATACATGTTGATAAAAAGCTTGACAAATGTACATTAAGAAGGTTGTGAAGCCCCTGTACTTCAAGTAAAAAAGTCACCTCCTGGGCATTTGTAGAGACTGGGATTGGAGAAATGAGCAGTTTACAAAAGTGTTTTTTACAAGCTAGGGTATTTTATAGCACAAATAACACTGCTTTTTTAAATGAAGGAAAGGAATGGATTCATCTTGTGTAGCTAAAGGTGTTTGTTGCTGCTTGAACTGACTACGCTCTTTTGATGGCGAAGTATGCCACCTCTGCCTAGCAAGGATTGGGACTGCCACTGAGAGGTTCCAGGTGATCTTTGCCTTGAATTGCACTGCTGCAGATAGGCATAGGTTACACACACCTCCCCTTACAAGATCTATTCATTCTTCTCTATTGTACTGGTGCAGCTACCTGCATTTGTCATAGCAAAAATTTTGCTGTAAGGTGCTGCCAGCATCTACCTGGCTGCCATCCCGCAACAAGAATAGCCCACACCCAAGTTTTGATGCCAAATCATGTGTAGGTTAACCTTTGTAACCCATCTCAAATCAACGCACGCTGTCTCTGGGGAACAAATCTGGCCTATTTATAGCAATTCTCTGCCTCTGTTAGATAGCTTGCATGCAAACTATGCAATTAATGCTGTTAGCAGTTGTTGCCGAGACGCTTCCCCACCGTGAGGCAGTGTCTGTGAAAAACTACCCTTGTAGAAAGTACATCCTCTTTTCACCTTAGGATTCCACATGACTGAGTCATTGAATATGGAAGCATATCGGTCTGTTTCTGAAATAGCGTCACGGCCAGGAGCACGTTACAGTTCGCTTCTGTTCACTTTCACCTGAGGTATGATGTGAGTGGCAACTAGCAACATTTAAGTGAAAGATGTTGTGACCTGTGACCCAGGATGCCATGCGAGGGCTGTAAACGCCACAAGGCATATGGTGAGCTGACATCAGTTAAATTTCAGGTGCCATCCTTGAATGCTAGCACTTAATTTAGTGTAATGGTCCAGCCACTAGCAATTAGCACAGAAGGGAACTTTAAATGACCAGGTGTTCTCCAAAATCTGAACAGTAGGATGAATCTTTTGAGAGAAAAGTTGTTAAATATTTAGTGGGGTTTTTCCTTTCTTTCTCTAAACATGCCTTAATTAGGGGTGAGAAAATTGGCTTTTCCTTCCAGCAGATAATTCTTCATATCCCCCTATAATAAAGTAGTATCACAAGGAACAGGTTAGGGTGTAGGGGTCTTATTGGATGAAGCACTACTCCTTTCTCATTTTATGACTTTGACCTATTCGTCTGGGTTTTTTCCATCCAGGATTAGGTTAAAATTTTTGCCTTACTGAGTTTACCTCCAAAAAGCCTGCTTTTCACTATATGTAAAATTGAGTGATTCACACCTCACACTTTTGTAAATGTGGCAGAAGAAAAACACCAGTAGAAAAGATTCATGGGCTGTAGCCGTTGTTACTGCTCCTTCAGATTTTTTTTAATGTAAAAATGAGAATTTTAAACCACTTGAGCTAGCATTATGTTCTGTAAACAGTTTGGTAATTTTTCAGTGTTTTTATAAACAAACATAACAGGATGACAAGCAACCACAAGCAGAAGTTTAAGAATCAAGGCATGACAAGTTTTGACAAGGAAAAAGCAGTACTGTCTTGTATCTTTAATGAAGCTTTTGGCATTTTTAGGTATTTAAGAGAAAATGTAGTTTATGTACAGCAGACACAGTTGCTTATAAGATAGGGGATTACATACAGTATGAGACAATATCAAACCTGAAGTTTGCAAGCACTTCAGTGGCAAGTCTTTGGAATTTAAAATGAACTTTGAAAAGGGTATGGAATGGAAGGGAAACAAAGGCAATGCATTTCAGTAGACTCAATGCGGATTATTTTATGGCTGTAGGTAGGATTAGTCACCTGTATATCGTAGGGTTCATAAGCACCTGTTCTGCAGAAAAATATTTTCAGGTTTTTTTCTGCTTTGTATGCAGAGTATGATGCAGCATCATGCTGTTGAATGGGGTTTAGAAAGCAACTGTTCTGGTTGTTAATGAAATATTGGTTGTAAGATGCCTGAAAACATTGTTTCACTTCAGTCAGTGCTGCAAGGCGTTAGCTGGAGTTAGTGTCCAGGTTGGGCACAGCCTGTGTGAAAGGTGTTGGGGGTGTGTGTGTAGGGAGAAGAGGGGAAAAAGAAGTCTAGAGACCTAGGAAATAGCATGAACTTTCAAGGAAAAAACTAAAGGAGTTGGGGTGGTTTAGTTGAAAAAGGGAAGCCTAGGAAATTCAAGTCTTAAAACATCTAAAAACTGTGCTCTCCTCTCATGCATGTCTGTAATACTTTTAAGGGCAGTAATGATCCAAGTGTGGTCAAGGTAGGTACACACCTACACCTACTTCTGCACTTACCTCTGCAAAGTATATTGGGCTTAATTTATTTTGCTTGTAGGATTAATGTGACCAGTACTGAAGATAAAAATAGTCTTGAGCATATAAATCACTGTATGATTTATAGGCTAGCACATAAACCCCATATGTGCCAGTGTAGTAATACTGCAGGAATGTGGACAGTGGTGCAGTTTCAAGGAAATGTATTTATACCACAGATCTTTTCACCGAGAATATTGTGAGCTGCCCATTTGAAAGCTGTCATGGCATATCTTGGTCCTAAAGCCCTGGTATCTTACATGCCTTCTTGCACATTATGTAGAGATCACCTTACTTTTTTTCTGCAGTTCTTCAGTTTCAGAGTAAGAACTGTTTAGATCCATGGGGAGGAGGACAATAGGGAAGAGAAAGAAATAGAAATGAACCCTTTTATCATTAAAAGTGCTAGGTATGCTTATCTTAAGGCTTCAGTTATTTTAGATAAATGAGGATACACATCATCCTTGTGGGTTAATTAAAAATATCGACAAATAATGGCTATGCTTATAATGCCACTATTGAAAGACAAAATGAACAAGACTAAGAGGCAGGCTGGAAAGGAGAGCATTTACCTTGCCTTTGTAACTGTCATTGGTAAGATGAAACGTCACAACATATAATAAGGTTTCATTCAGTTTTCATCCAGCGTCGACGATAAACTCGGTTACTTACCTAGTATTAGCTTTAAAGTTCAGAAGAATGAAATGGAAACATTGATTTTGATTATTAGGAGTATTTCTAAAAAACAATTCATTGACTTCAGCCATAACAAATACTTGAACAATTATGAGGAAAAAAAAGTTGGTGATTCACTCATGTTTCTGTTTACGTTGAAGCTGGTTTTCCTTTGTCTGAGTTTTGGTATGGTTAATGGAATTTACTTTTTGCTGTCATGCTTTGTGTTTCAAGTTTTTCCATTCGTTTTGGCAGAGAACTAGTTGCTGTCTAATTGTAGACTTGCTTTTCTATGCAGTGGAATGGCAGGAACATCACATCCTCACTTTGTACCTTGCAATAATAATTTAGCATAAGCACTATAATTGCTGTATTTACCTTCATTTTGTAAGCTGGAAAAACATAGTTATAAATTACGTTAATTTAGAAGGCAGTAACATCAGTTTGAGTGCAGGAGGAACAGAGAAATGGTACTAAATGGATTAAAAAATGAACCAACTGGGATGGTTCTGGAATTGTGTATCGACAAATACATGCTTATGAAGATGCAACCCAAAATTTGACAGAAAGATAATGAGTTAAAATTCATGCTGGTTTACACCCAATCAAGGGGGTGTTTTTTGTGTCATTTTTGTCATCAAGTTACTGCTGGTAATACTTTATGATTTGATAGCCTTACTATCATCTTTCTCCACATACTAATTTTAAGCCTACCTTCCTTATGTGCCTGTCTTGAGTAAGAGAATAGTTTCTGTGTGTGAAGGGTTTGTGTCTGGTCAAACTTTTCAGTGCTGACATCAAGCAGCAGACTTCTACCATTTCGTCAGCTAAGCGATGGCGGTATCTTCACTTTGGATGACTGATGGTGTTGGTAGACAGAAATGAATTGCTGTGTTCCTGCAAAACGACCTTAAAAATCCAGCCAACCAAAATCTCTAAATATCAATTGCAAAATTACATTTGGATTCTTAAGAGTGGTTGTATAACATTTAGTACCTGTAGTTATGACTGATTTGGGGGGAAAAAACAAATCAATATCAGCAACACAAAGACTCAATTGCCTATGTTTATCTGTGTGATAGTTTCTTACAGATCTGTTTCAGTATTGGAGACATTATTGATTCTCAACTCCTTCCCAAGTCATTAGTTGATGAAAATACGTACTAAGTTCCTGTACAGTAAATTACCACTTCATTAGTTGTGTTGTATGCGCTCAGAGCTGGTCTCAGTTAATTCTTGTCTGGCTTTTTATAGAAAGCTGAGCTCTATAATCTGTCATGTAATCAGCTTGGTTACACAGAGGCCACATGTGTATCAACTGTTTGCTGTATGTATTAAATGTTAGTAAATTAGGACATAATGGTACAATTATTTTATAATTTTCGAAGACACATGCCTTGAACATGTTCTGAAACAGCAGTAGCAGGTACAGCACCTCCAGAAAGATATGGAAAGCCTACCACATCAAAGTACTAGAGGTATTCTGAACGGGGATTTGGTATCTTCATCTTTCTTTACCTGTGTCAGCAACTGGCTTTAATTTCTCTTGTACTTAAATGTAAAATGTCTGCGTTAGTGAAGGTATTTGCTAACGGATTACCAAATCAATTTATAGAAGGTAAATAACTTTTGCTCCAAGGTATGAAAGAAAACAAACACACAAAACGCTGACCTAAAAGGCTGACTGTAACATCTGTGAGATTGTGTCATAATTCCAGTTGGAAACCATGGAAATAAAAGTAAATGTGTATATGTGTTTATAGAACTAACATGGAAATATTAGTAAAATGCCTTATCTGATGGCAGCATAATTTTAGGTTATTTAAAACTAAGCCTGTGTATTCGCATATTTAAATGCAGTGTTCAGGTATAGACATGAATTGAATTGAGTTCTTGAAATAATAGAGAGCAGACCTCTCTGGAAGTCATCTTAATTCAGGCTGTTGCTCCGAGAAGGACTCTAGCTCAGGTCAGCTCTATCTTTACCCAGCTATATCTTGAAGAAGTCCAAGGAGAGAGGTTCTGCAACCACTCTGGGGAAACCCGTTCCTGTGCTGTTCTGTAACCTGGGGGGGAAGTCTGCATTAACAGTTAAACAACTTGTAATTTTCAGGTTTTATGACTGAAAGTTATGTACAGCAGCACTGTTGCTTAGTAATTCTGATTTGATTAGCATGTGTCTTGTGCTGTTTCGAATACAGGTCCCAGTATTCTTTGCATGTTTTGGGCTGCTACTGAGCTGTGAGGTAGGGTCCAGAAAATACATGCGGCGGTGTATTTTTCATGAATGATGACCAAGTTAGGGCTCAGTACTGTGCACGTTGCGTTACAGTTGTATTCCCCTTGTGCAGTGCTTTTTGTATTTATTAATGTGGAATGTCACTTGACATCTTACCCTATGGTCACAGAGGGCAGCGAGCTTTAGATTTTGGTGTCCTCTAGAACTATGTATGATCGTCACCAATTGCACCTTGCTACCCAGTCCTTTGTCTTAACGTCTGTGGTATGCAGCGCAGACTGATGCGGAGTATCCGCTCTTAGCTAATCCTCTAGAAGAGGGGCGGTTGTCTTCGTACCCTTCCTTCTCTATGTTTTAGTACATGAAAAAGGATTCTTTTTTCTCTTTGTGCTTTGACAATCCAGTTTCTGTAAGAACCTTTGGAGAAGGATCTTCCCAAACTTATTTCAGCAATAGCGTTTCCACCCCCTCCTCCCTGCCTCCTTCCCCTCTGATGCCGAATTTGCCCCAAAAGGCTACTCTTTCTTCATCTTTCAGAGAAGTGTATTAGCTGTGGGTGGGACATCCTCTATCTACCAGAAGTATCATCTTTACTCTAAAGCTCACAGGGTTCTACTCTCTGTTATAGCTTAGGTGAGTTTTCTCATAAGGGTCTACCGAACTTCTAGGATTTAATATAACAGCCTCTTTAAAAAACACTGGAGTTCTACTGTTTTCCGTTCTTCTGGTACAGGTGTTGATTTAAAGCATGTCAGCAGTTTTGTATTTTGGCTTTTGGGTGAATACTCACTGGTCTTGGTGGGTTTTGTTGTCATGTCTGTATTTATTCTAAGACCTTTTATATTGTCGTATCAGTTTGAGAAACTCGTTGAGATACTCATTTCAACAATACCTTCGGTTTCGAAACCTTCCACATCTCTGTTGTAGAAATTTAGTTTAGCTTACATACTACAGCTTTTATTTTTTTTATCAATCCTTTTGTGTCTCAGTCATTTATTAGCCTTGTCATCTGTCAGGTTTCTTGTGTCTACTCTGAAATGTATTTATTATTAGCTTTTAGAAAATTAATCCTCCAGAATATTTTTTGTCAGTTTTTCTTCTGACTTTTTTTTGGTTGGTATAATTAACATCCCTTTTTCCTTTGAAACATGTCCATTAATTTTTGGGTTTTAAATATAAGATTCACTACCCCTTTACCACTGTGTCTAAGCCATCATTAATAATTGCCTTGGAATAAATTTTTCTGGGAAGCCACAAAAACATGAAACTTTTATTATTTCATGATTAAAAAAAATCCTCACAATTTAAACTATTTTTTTAATAGTATCTTAAGTATATAATTTCTCCTGAGCTTTTGGCTGTTTTCTTGAGCTTGATAGCAACTCATTCTCTCTCTCTAAAATTCCGTATGTAACTATCTACATGGTGAAGTAAGAGCTATATATATTTTAATCTTCACTATAAAAAGATAGTGTGCAGCCACTGAAGCAGAATAGAGTTCTCATTTTGACTCAGACACTCGTAGTCTTACATACATGAAATGTGAAATAAATTATTTACTGTCTGCATTTCGATGTGATTGATAATTACCTCGGGTTATGGAACTTGGTTGGTTGCTTCGAGTGGAGTAAGTTATGCTCTGTGTCTCCTGTGTTCATGCAGAAATACAGTTATGGGTGATGTGGGCAAAAGTTCCTTCCAGACGGACGCTAAACAGCTGGTGATGGCAATCTTTCATTTGGGGAAAATTCTGTTCCCTTTCTTCCTTTCATTCCACGTCATTCCTTACTTCCTAACAAGTGCTTCAGATTTTGACATCTTTAATATGAAAAAATGTATACGTTGTTAGATAATTTTTGAATGTGAACTACCTGTTGAAGTATTATTTATCAGTAGCTTTTGCTACTGTTGTTTCAAAGCTGAAGATGCCCGTTTACTTTTATTTATGTAAGCCTTGAGGGTAGTTACCTTTGCAAATAGTGACAGTGCTGTTAATGCAATTTGAAAGAATATCACAAATAATACCCTAAAAGTGCAGCTGTACAATTTATTAAAACCTACCACATGCTGATCTGACAACTTAATTTGTAGGTTTTATCCCGTCCTTCAGTGTTTTCTTACCCTGTTTACAGATGCCACTGAAAAGAGATGAGCATTACAGCATTCAGTGAAGGCCATCTAATTTGAGCTTTTTGGAAGCATAAGGAAGTAAATTCAACAGCTGCGCAGCCCTTTCAGACAGTATCCTGCTTAGCAGTTTCTTGTTTATTCAAGTGAGGCTTCTCCACATGCATTTCTCTCTCTCTCCCAGTCGCTTTCTTGGAGAAGAACCGTGGGTGTCCTGAAACCAGCCTCTTGTAGAACCGTGTGATGAGACGTTCTCTCGTTTCTAGGATTTCCGACTCTCGTTTGCAAGTGATGATTTTATGATCTTCTGTTGGGAACTGAGATTATAAAGGAAAGTCGATTCTAGTTTTTGGTTTTGCTTACATAGTTTAGATAAGGCATTTGTCGAGTGAAATGTGTTACATTTGGGAAGGAGCAGGCACAGAGTCTGAGGTTTCGGATTGTTATCATATTGGAGATGGGTAATGTGGCTGTAAAGGTGTTAAGTTTTATGCTTGGTTAAAGCACATATTTTTTTCTGTTGTGAAATTCTTGTGAAAGATGTTCTGTCAGTCTCGTAAATAGTTATAAACCTTTTTGTGTTTAAGAAAAATGAAAAGAAAACTGCATTTCCAGCAGTAGGAATTTTATAGAAGAAAACAGAAAAAAAGCGTGTGTCACACTACATGTCACACTGTGGGAGGTACAGCTGTGAACACCTCAATAATGCAAGTGTTAAAATGCATGTTTTCTGTGTAAGAACTTGATAAAGAGTGTGCTGAAAACTTGCTTTTGGTACTTAATTTTTGGAACAGAGTAATTTCAGAGAGGCTGGAAGGTAAAAAAACCAATACATGTGCCAGTGATTAAAAACAGAAGAATGGTGTGTGGGTCTGGGGGGGTGTGAAACAATGATGGCTTGTCAGGCTAACCTAAGAATAGACTAATACCTGTGTTTGCATGTCAAATGTATTAGAGAATAATTGTGGAACTATCACTGGTTACTGAAGCTTTTGTATAAAAATAGTCCTTGTCTTTTGGAAATGGGTGAGAAGCAGGGTTAGTAAAGGTGATGAAAAATCATGACATCCTTACAGAATTTGAAGCACTGAGCCGTTTCCAGGGAGTGCTGTTGTGTCCCCCGCAGAAACCTCCCCACCAAGTCCGTCTCAGGACCTACTGACCCCCGGTGTAAGGCGACTCTCTCCTGTTCTCCCGTATTGTGTAAGAGGGGAGGAAAACGCTGCTGGGACCCGTCGCCTCTCTTGGTGTGAGGGAAAGGGACTGGCTCTGTAGCAAGACCAGAGGCTGGGTGGGGAGCAGGAGGGTCCTGCAGGGGCAGCACAGTGGGTGCTTGCATCCAGCCTCGCTGTCAGACGCCGCACTAGTATTGCTGATACGATGACATCGTTTTTGTATGGTGTGCTGTCACCTATGTCTGTGATCCTTCGGAATTACTGGTCTTTATCACATTCCTAGTCAAAGTTTCAGGTACAAGTAACCTGCAAGGAAGCTAATGCATTGGTTTTGTTTAAAGCACTGCACTTTTTTCCTTTTTTCTTTCTTATTTTCTCACAATTTTATTTTTATTTTATTTTTTCTTTCCTTTTTATTTTTTCTTTTCCTTGGCTCTGAGCATTTGCAATGCTTTCCTTAGGTCATGATTTCACTGACAATAGGTTTCACTGCTTAGATAATCAACTTGTTTCCTTCCCCACGTTTTAAGAAAAGCAGGGGGCAGACATTCTGCTTTTACTATGTAATGTAAAAAAATAACCCCAAAACAAACCCCTTTTGTGCTTGGTTGGTTCTAAAAATATATCGGCTTTCTCAGCTGGTATTTTTATTGAAAGTGAAGTGTCACAGACATCTGAGAGAGGTTTATGTCTTAAATTTTATCAGCTACATGTGTGAGAACTTGAGCTTGGGAATGCATAATTTATTAATTCCTTTCTGGGGTTTCAGCTTGACCTGGGTTGGAGACTTCACTTAAGGAAGTGGTATAGTCCCAGGAGTGAAACGTTAGGTAGCTGGGGGTACAAATTCAACTGCCCAGGCATCTTCAGTGCTGCAGTGGCCATGCAGCAGTTTCAGGAATGTCAGTAATATTGTAAAGACAGGTTCAAGTACTTTGGTGTCTGTTCAGCTAAATGCTTACCTAGTTGCAGCCAGGATTTAGTAATTCTGGGTGCTTTCTGGATGATGCAAATAGGTTTTTGCTAGCATAATTCCAATTAACTTACTGAGTTTTTAATAGTGATAGAATACAGTACATTCTGTTATTTTAACATTTTGGGTTTGCATCTTTAAGGAGTGAATTAAGTTAACAGTTTAGATCAAGTTCCTGTAGGCAGTTATGAAACTGGGTTGACCATACTAGAAAGAATGGCTACAGATGGCTCACTGTCAAAATCTGAGGATGCATGAAGGCATCTTCTAGGTCAAGTTTTGTTTGATAGTGTTGTTAAACACCTGGATGAGGAGCATGAAGTGCTAAGCTTAAACACAGGGTAAAGCTCCTTAGGAATGCGAAGCTGTTAGGGTGCTCGGAGTCAGAGTTCAAACTGCTGTTAACAAATCAGGGAAGTGATAGGAGAACAAAAATACATTTGGATAGCAATAATCATCGGTATAAATACAAGATACAGAGAAAGATATACCAGACGCACAAGATGCAGAGCAAGATGTACAAGATATGGGACTTAAGTCTTTAAATGTGATTGCAAAAGGGAAAGGCACAGCCTCGTCTCAATAGATGTGCAGAAAAGAAGAAGCAACAGAAGGCAGTGCATGCAGCAAGGTTAGACATTAGGAAAACCTTTACTTTTAAAATTGCCAAGAATGCTGCTGAATTTCCATCTGTCATTCCTTGCAGATACTTGCCTTGCTGATAAAGGAACTGTTGGCCCTGGTTTTTGTAGGGCTTTTGAATGTTTCTAAAATCTTCTCTGTTCTTTTTCATCCTTAAGTTGCGTTTTATTTTGTCCTGTAGTTTGTATAATACTACATTATTCTTTAAATAAACACCTCAGAAGTTGATGGGAAGAAAAGTGTCAATTGGCTTCCCAGTATCCTTGTGCAGGTTGTAGGGTATGAAGGAGCCTTTTTTTAAAATCCAATTCTGATACTTACTGTACTAATGTTTTAAAATATGTTGGTGTGTGTTTGTGTTTGTTTTTTTTTTTAAACAGCTTTAATGATGGCACCTCAGTAAAATTTGTGAAATTGTGGTGTAATTCCTTTACACAACTGAAATTCAGCAGAACATTTTGAAACTCTAGTAAGAGAACTCCGAGTTTTACAAATGGTTAATAGAGGAGACGCAGTTCTGTTACGGAGCAATACTGGCACCCAGTGGTGGTCTCGTACTCGTGTGTTCTTTGAGGTTGCGTTTTGCTTTACCGTTGAAATTGTTCTCTCTCCTTTTGTGGTGTTACCGAGTATGAGAAAAGCTCTCTGCGATTTTGTTTTTCTCCTTTAAAACCTTATCTTTTGTAAGGCATCATTGTATAAATGTGCTTTTACGTGAAGCGATGGAAGGAACATACAGATTTCTGCATACACACACTGAAAACAGCTGTACAAAATGTGCTATAAAACTTCAACATTGTTTCATGTGGCTGGCCCTGATCTACAGGAAGTATTGTCAGCTCGGTTTGTGTTTTCTGCTAATATCACAGTGATTCTGTGAAGAGTTGCGACTCTGAAATAATGAACATGCTCTAAAATGTTTACATATTATTGATTTCCCTTATTTAGTTCTATCCTTAAAGAAAGCTTCTCCTTAATAAAATGTTAGTTGTAGAGATGATAGAAAATTACAGAGGATTTCTAGGAAAAAGTAATATGGGATAGAAAAAGGATTGCAGATTGAAGATCTGTGCATGAACTGTTAATTACCAATAGAGGAAACATGCTTTTCAGAAAAGCTGCTTGTGAAAAATAAGTATTATTAGGAAAGGTTTTTTCACCCGGCAGATTTAAGTCTAGAACAAATCTCTTATTTTAAACCTTTTAAAGTGTGTGTGTACACGTGCATGCCTGTCTGCAGATGAAGTATTTGATCCGGCATTATGGAACAGGCAAGCAAAAATGCCTCTTCCTTTGGTACCATCGATTCCTTTAGTGTTTCAGACTAGGTGCTAATAGTGTAGCAGTACAGAAATCTGTCTGTTGAGGCCACGTCAGTTGTAATCTGTTCTTGATGAAGTAAAGCAGAAGATAAAATGAGATAAGTAGAGGTGCAGGTGAGATTGGTACTACAGAGTTGTAGCCCTTAGCAATGGGAAATACTGAAAAGGAGAATGTGCACACCTATAATGTGCAAAAGCGGGTTATTAAATTGATATCATACTTGATATGAAGGAGCAGTGGGAAAACAGCTCTGCCTGTCACTGATGTAATATGTTTTTCTGTGTATTACAAAGGAAGAGTTACTGAAATGTGCTTTTGATAGAAGCTTATTGAGAACATTTTGACAGAAAAATTGCAGATTTGGATTTATATGTGAATGGCTCACATAGAAAATGCTGATTCATTACTGATGGCTTTGTTTTAATGTTTCATTTGAAGATAACGTAAGAATCTAGGCACTTTGTAGGAGATGTTCTTCTGACAAAAGCTGTTGCTAAGAGGATTGTAGTGCTGCATGTCTCAGATGAACGGAGCTGAGGCAGGGGAGGAATAGGTGCTACACATCACTCAGGTTTCAGCAAGCATAATGTGGAAGAATTGCAGCAAAAGCATTTACTTTCCTCACTGTTCTGGTCTATTGCAAGAGAATGCTCCACAAATAACCGTCTCAACCATTTGTGGCAGCTTTGTGCCTATTTGGTTGTAAACTGGTTTTATTTATTTTTTTCGGTTTGTTTTAATTTATATTGATGTTCCAAGGCCACAAAATCCCTGCGTGACTCATGCAGCAGTACTTGCTACAATTCCTTTGAAATTAATTGAATTGTCTGCATTACTTTAATTTATAACTTTTGAAATTGTTTTAAAACATGTGCAAGAAGGAAGTCTTCTGAGTCTTTTTTCTTGAAAACCGAAGGTGGTTGCAATGTACGTTATTCTAGTTACCAGTCCTCATAGATGTCCTCAGTCTGGTTTTTTGTGGTGGTTTTACATTTTTTTTTTTTTTTTTTTAAATTTCCTCAAAAATATGAACCTCTCTTTAGGATACTTAAGATTTTGGGGGATAAAGCCAAAATTTAAGCTGCCAGTTGGAGCATTGTTGCCTCCTGTTTAGTCTTTCAGGCTTGTCTTCCAGGGTACCTGCATTGAATGCTAAGGAAATGATTTGTCTTGTAGCTGTCAGTGTCAGATGATGTCAGTAGCCAGCTACTGGCTAGCCTTTGACGAATTAGAGGGCTTTGTGGAGCTGGCCTGATTCTCAATCCACCATTCTCATCCATTTGTCTTCTCATTTGTTTGCACCTTCACCTTAAGCAAAAGTGCGTTACTCTGAAACATTTGTTGTGTCCCTCAGGGCTCCATATTGGAACCAGTACTGTTTAATATCTTCATCAATGGCATAGTGCACTTGAGTGCACCCTCAGCATGTTTGCAGATGACACCAAGCTGAGTGGGGCAGTTGACACACTTGAGGGATGGGATCCCATCCTGGGAGACCTGGAAAAGCTGGACAAGTGGCCTGTGTGAACTTCATGAGGTTCAAGAAGGCCAAGTTCAAGTTCATGTACCTGGGTCAGGGCAACCCCTAATACCAGTATATTGGGGATGAAGGGATAGAGAGCAGCCCTGGGGAGAAGGACTTGGGGGTACTGGGGGATGAAAAGCTGAACATGAGCCGGCAGTGTGCGCTGGCAGCCCAGAAAGCCAACCGTATCCTGGGCTGTATCAGGAGAAGTGTGGCCAGCAAGTCGAGGGAGGTGATTCTGCCCCTCTACTCTGCTCTGGTGAGACCCCACCTGGAGTGCTGCGTCCAGCTGTGGAACCCACAATGTAAGAAAGGTTTAGACTGTCCGGAGTGAGTGCAGAGGAGGCCACAAAGATGCTCAAAGGGCTGGAGCACCTCTGCTATGGGGACAGGCTGAGAGAGTTGGGCTTGTTCAGCCTGGAGAAGAGAAGGCTCCGGGGAGACCTTATAGCACCTTCCAGTACCTGAAGGGGCTACAAGGAAGCTGGGGAGGACTTTTTACAAGGGCCTGTAGTGACAGGGCAAGGGGGAACGGGTTTAAATTGAAAGTGGGGAGGGTTAGGTTAGATATCAGGAAGAAATTCTTCCTGGAGAGGGTGGTGAAGCACTGGAACAGGTTGCCCAGAGATGTTGTAGATGCTCCACCCTTGGAAACATTCAAGGTCAGGCTGGATGGGCCTCTGAGAAAGCTGATCTAGTTGAAGGCGTCCCTGCTTGTTGCAAGGGGGTTGGACTAGATGACCTTTAAAGGTTCCTTCCAACCCAAACTATTCTATGATTCTATGAAATTTTTTGATTGTGGCAGCAATGTTTCTGTGCCAAGTTATTCCCTCTGCCCGCTTGCCTTTTAAAGGAAAGGTGGGGACAGCTTGGAATGGAGGTATGAAGAGCAGGAATTAGTCAACTTGTGTGGCACTTCCAGGTCCCTCTTGGCGATTGGGAGCTTGTGAGCGAGTTCTAGCAGTGTGGTCTGGCTCATGGGTGGTTTAGGACTGCATCCTACCCCTTGTCAGTAGGAAATGTGTTGTATTAATGTAGTAGGATCACGTTGTGGTTCACCTTTCATTATCTAAGGTTGTGATAGGTCATGGTATTTTACAAAGTGTGCAGAATGGGTAATGTAGGCGTTGTGAGGTACTGGAATGAATATAATAGAGACATAGAGCTCCAGGGCTCTTCTCTTTGACACTAGAGGAGGTTTTTGTTGTCTTTGATTTTGTTCAGGGTCAGATTTTTTTTCCTTCACTCATACAGAGAACAAAAATATTGAGTGGCCTTATGCTGTAAAGGTCCTACCATGAGCAAATCACATACCCTTACTAAGAGTGGATAGAAAAGGGGACTGTTTCCTTCACAGCCTGAAAAAAGATTTTCAGACTTCATAGTCTGTATATTGTGGGGAAAGGACTGTGCCAGTTGAAGAGTTAATTTTGCCTGTTGTAATTCCGTTTTCTACTGGACAGGTGTGGATAGATGCTTTTCAGTATAAATACATTTCTTTTAAAACAAACATTTAATATAAGTAAGAATTTTCTGTAAGGTTGTGAAGAAAATCTAAACGTATTTGGAGTACTCGCTGTATAGTCTATATAAGAGTTATTAGAGCAAAATAGAAAAGACTGACCTGTATGTATACTAGTTCCAAGCTTCTATTAAAGAAGGAGAAATCTGTGTTTTGCTTACTTCAGGTGTATGATGTGACCTGGCTTTGATTTGTTAATGAATCTCCACTCTTACATTCTGTAGTACAGAACCAACACCTGACATGTTACTGGAAAGCTCTGCTAATTTTGTTTGTTTTTCTGTTAAAGTTCTTCACTGTAGTTTTGCTGAGTTAGTTCCTGATTTGATCTTTCTTCTTGAAAGTAATTTTGATCCTGAGAATTGTTCTTATGGATTTAAGTAATTTATGCCTTTATGTATTAAATATCTATAAAAACCAAACCAACCAACCCCAAACTATAAAATATCCCTCCCACTTTGATGTTACAGATTTTGCTTTTTTGAAGACACTTTTAATAGCCACGTTAATCAGTCTTTTGCTAAACAGCTTTAGTGTTTGCTTAAATCAAAGTAGCAGATGTCCCCAGTGGCATTTCATGATTGGTGTCTCTGTTATGTTGGCAGAGATTTCATTCAGGTGGGCAGTGTTTTTGCTAAGTGCTGTTGCTTAAATTACACAAGTCAAAAATGAATAGTCTTTTCCAGTGGGTTTCTCTTTATTCTCCTGTCTCAAAAACACTCCACTAAGAGGAGAGCTATACGTTTTATGTAATTTTCCTGAGACAAACAAAGCTGAAAATTTATGTATAAATTTATATAGAAATTATAAACTGAAAATTTTGACTAAGGCAAAGTGGGATTTTGACAGCTGTGATGAAATCTTCACTTGGAAGTGAGACATTAAAACATGACTCAGCAGTGAATTTTGTCATAGCAGAATCAATTTTGTCCTGTCTAGGGAAAATTTAATTCTAGGTCAGATTCTTGTTTATTCGTTCTCTAAATATATATATTTTTTTAATTGCTGGAAAGCGGTAGCACTTAGATCTAAGTACTAGGCTTAGAAACTCTGGAAGAGTACTGCAGGCATGCTAGCATCAGCAGACTTGAAGAATAACTTCATTTACGTTGGGAGCAGAAGAGGAGAAATCTTTTCATGACTTGCTTGACAGTCTAAAACTCAACTTATAGATTTTGTACTCCCCCCAACTCCTGGTATTGAATTTGTGCTCAATTTTACGCTGAAGATAACGGAAGGTACACTTGTAGAGTTTGATATTGCTCTTTCTAGGAAGTCTGTTGGTATAATTAAACCGCAGTTGAAGCCTTGAGAGTAAGATAGTGCCTGTAGGCCATATCTGTTCTGGTTTGCTTTGGCACAGAGTGAGGTTGCTGTTCTACTCTGCCTTCTGAGTCCAGCTAATGAGATCTGTCTGCTAATTCACAGTAGTTACCTGAATTTTCACATTTCACTCAGATGGGAATTCCTGCCTTCCCATGCAAGCCACCAAATCTTGCCACCTTATTCTTCTCAAGCACCTGCCTGTGACATTAAAAATAGGATTAATTATTTCTGTTCCTTAATATCTGCATTTTTTTCCCATTCAGTGTATCTGACGTTGGTCTGACTTTTCTAAATGTGATCCTGGAGGAAGTTTTCCATTCTTATTTAAACTTTTTCACCATATTTGACTCCTGATACACTGTAATGCAGTTCCATTTGTATCAGTTGCCTTGTAGCCCAGGCAAACAATATATTTTATAGCACGGCAGGGTTATGTGACCCAGCCCTTGGGGGCGTTAAGCATACAGTCTTGCTCTTTAGAAACAGGCATGGTTGTTTTGCATTGTGTGGGATGGGTTTTGTTTGTTTTTTTCCTTGCAAGTGCATAAATGAAAGTATGCTTCTTTAAACCAGGTGAAGACCAAATGCTTGGTTTTTAAACCAGGTTCTTATAATTTGGGGGGAGTGGGTTGGAGGTGGGCATGAGGAGGGGGCACTGTTACCTTCTTTGACACAATCAAAGATGATGGCTGTTGTTATTTTTAAGTACAGTGGTTTTGGTTGGTGTGTTTTTGTGTTTTTCTTTTTTTTTCATTGTTTATTAGTAATTGTGGAAGGAGAAATCTCTTAGTCTCATCTCAGTGTAAGGGAACATTACATGAAGTCACTTTCCAAGTATTTTTAAATCTATCCTTCACCAGTAAACAAATGCAAGCTAAATGTAATAATTTTATATGCAGAAAAAATGTGTGCCTAACAGCAACAGTGTGATATTCTAATCTTTTTTCTTCAACAGGTATCTTTCTGACGAAGGAATTGAAGCCTGCATAAGTTCTTCTGAAAAAGTGAATACAAATGACATCATTCTAGTTGCCCTTAATGTAAGTTATGATTGTGAAAACTTTTTTCTGACCAGTCATGCTAGAAATGTTATATCTAATGGCTCATGTTTAGGTTTTTGTGGCTGATTAAGCATACAGTTGTCTGTGTGATATGTGTAAAGGACAGAGTACCTACCTCTCTCATTGTGTGTATGAGCTCTCAGCTTTATTTGGAAATGACACCTATTGCAAACTGTGAAACCTGAGGGAGAAAAATGAACATAACTTAGAGTAGGAAAATATTTTTATGTTTATGAAATGTGTATCTAAAGTCAAAGTACAAGCAGTAATAAAATCTGAAGTGCTGTGTACTGACATGGGTATGAAATTGTAGTGCAAAATACTAGTTTGTTAGGGTGAACAAAACACCCTTACTTAGTTTGACTTCTGGATATGACACTCCTTAAAGCATATTCATATCTTCCTGTGATGTGTATGTATTTATGTAACTACAAACAGCTTTTTTTTTTATTTACTGTTAAAATCTGGATTAGTAGTCATTATTCTCGTGAACAAATAAATCTAAGAATGTACAAGATTGAGAAACAATTTGGAAGTAACAAACCTTAATACTTTAAAGGGTTCAAGAAGTGTGTGTATGTAAATGCCTGTTTTTCAGAATTATAGTATATACCTTGTTGGTAAAAATTAGTAAGTCTGCTCTGTTTAAGTAATGATGAAATGTTGCTTAATCCATGTATTTGTTACTTACATTTACTTAATTCTATCAAAATCATGTGGGAGAGTTTTGAGAATGTTACATTATCTTTGTTTAAAACTTCAGTCCTCCGTTCTCAGGGGTTTTAAAGCTGAATGAACTGTATATTGGTTTATGTAAACTTCTTCCTTTTTAATAACTGTATGTAATGCCAAGGGGAGCAACAACGTAGTAGAATGTTTAAGAGAAAAATATTGTTTCTTAATGGAGTTGTGAATGAGAATTGTTAGGGTTGTTTTGTCCATCTTCAAGATTCAACTACTGTTGGTTTAAGATGATACTCTGAAAAGAGTTTCCCCTCTGTTGCTTTCATTTATTTTTTTGAAGCGTGTGTTCGATCGTTCCTATGTATGTATGCACCAATTCATGTCACAAATTTGAAAAGAAGGCAAAATTGTAATGCAGAAATGCAGAGTGTAATGCCAGACAATGCAGAGGGTAAGCATTTGGTTTCTGCACTGCAGTAGCATGCCTGTATGTATCTGAGAACGCATTACTGATTTATAAAAAAACCCAAATATAATACTTCTAAACTGCTGGGTATTAACCTTGAATGTAGTTATGTGGTGGAAGATGTGCTAACCTGATCCTTTGTGCATGTGTGTTGTATTTCCCACTTGTGTGATAGATCATAGAATGGTTTGGGTTGGAAGGGACCTTAAATATCATCTAGTTCCAACCCCCATGCCATGGGCAGGGACACCTTCCACTAGACCAGGTTGCTCAAAGCCACATCCAGCCTGGCCTTGAAGACTTCCAGGGATGGGGCATCCACAGCTTCTCTGGGCAACCTGTTCCAGTGCCTCCCCACCCTCTCCAGGAAGAATTTCTTCCTGATATCTAACCCTCCCCACTTTCAATTTAAACCTGTTACCCCTTTTTCTGTCACTACAGGCCCTTGTAAAAAGTCCCCCCCAGCTTCCTTGTAGCCCCTTCAGGTACTGGAAGGTGCTATAAGGTCTCCCCGGAGCCTTCTCTTCTCCAGGCTGAACAAGCCCAATTCTTCAGATGATAATAAAATAAACCAGACTTGTTATGCGAGTATTCCAAAGCCAGTTTTAATTGTTAGTATTTTTGTCTTTAGGTCAGTTGTTTTGATGCCTATAGCAGATTAAGTTGCCTGTTGGGCAAGTAGGTAAGAGCAGAATGGCAGGATAGCAGTGAATTTAGATTCCACCTCTTAGAAATTCTTTCCTTGACTTCCAGAGACATATTTCAGGCAGAAGAACCAAGAAGTCAACTGACCTTTTTCTGTGTGTGTGAATTGCTTAAATAAGTATGAAATAGACATAAATGGTACCTTTAGTCCTTCAAATGTTTTTATTTTGTGTATGATGTTGCAAAGAGTTTGCACAAGTTGTTTCTCCTGCCTGCTGCTGTGATTGCAAAGCACCTTCCAGGAGAGTTGTCAATTTTAAGGATACGGAACATGCGGCTACAGTTTATAGGAGCTTGTGTGCTATTCAGAGATAAATAACTGACAGATGACAGATCAGTTCCCTCAGGTGGGCTGAGATTGAAAACTGAATGTGCTTTCTTATCACTGTCTATGGCTATCTTGTGCAACAGAAAGTGGGTTGAGTATTTATCTCACTCTGTAGATACTCAAAAGACACTAAAAGAACATCCATGCAATTAGTTTTCTGTTTGTCGGATACTAGTGTTTCTTGCTGAAAAAAACAGAGTAAACCAATTGTTTACTATGTTTTAGACACAAATATAGTGCTGCTCAGTTCTAGATTAGGATGCTACAACAGTAGTCCTTTGGCATATATTAATGGCAAGTCAGTGTACAAGTTCTAGTAGTAACTGCACTTATCCCTTCTTCGGAAGTGTTTATGACCATAATAAACGAGGAGGGTTTTCGTCTTTGGTACAGTCATCTGCACCAGCATGTTCTGTTAAAAAAACCAGGATTATTTCAAGCAATTGAGTTTTTAAACACGTGTAAATACACTAAAAACCTAATGTATAAAGTTTAATTACCATTTATTCCTTTTCCTATATTCACATGCTGCACCTTTCAGCCATCGAGTCCGTCCTTTTGTCACACATCACTGTGATTGATATCCTTGTGCCAACAGTGTTAGGTGACAAAAGTGCTTTTGTGGAGATTTGTTCCTTTGACTGTATGAGTTCTTTAGTTCAGCGTTGTCAATTGGTCATGTTGCGCAGTTGCTGAATAATGTCATGCAGCTGTTTACCTCATTTCCAAGAGAAACAATCAGACATTTAGGATAAAATGTATTAAATAGAAATATGATATAAGCTTTTACTCTAGGTATGATTGAAAAAATTATCCCAAGGTTG